>NW_006263321.1:293648-294824 GCF_000469605.1 Apis dorsata | reverse complement strand
TATTATTATTATTATTATTATTATTATTATTATTATTATTATTATTATTATTATTATTATTGCAAGTATTTTGAGAATTATATTGATAGTTGATAGATTTATGTTGATATTCACTAGAATGATGATTTTGTATATGATTATGTATAGGTATATATTTTTTTATATTGTGTTCAAGTTGAAAATAATTTGGCTGTATCTTTAAAATAGTTGTATCATCAGAATTAGAAAATGAATGTCGTTTTTCAATTTTATTGATAAATTGATTAGATTGTTCTTGATTTTGATGATATTGAGTATGTAAAGAAAAAATATGTTCATTATATTGTTGATTATGTTGTAATTCCCTATTATATTTTGAAGATGATTCATGAGTCTGTTGAACATTAAATTGATCATTTAATACAGATACAGGTGAAGAATTGCTGTTTACAGAATAATACTGTTGTTTTTCATTATTTTCTGCTTTATAAATAGTTGAATTATTTTGTACATAATAATTTTCCCATGGATCTTGAAACTCTGAGAAATCTGGTGGTTCCAGATATATGTTATTTTGCGTTTTGTCTTGTATGTCTGTACAAATGGGACTTTTTGGAACATAGGATTCAAAAAACATAGGAGAAAATTCGTGCCAAATTGGTGCCAATGTGCTGGTAGCCTATACAAGCATCATGCCAAAACAGAAAAATGCACATTCAATTGGTTAGTGGGAAAACTAATTTAACAGTGTCCATTTTTCTAATATTAAATTTAATAAAAAATACTATTAAAGAATAATTACAGAATAATTTTTAGCATACTTAAAAATTTATATATAAATTTATATGTTTATTTATCTTTTATGTATTTGTATATGTATTTTATTTTTTTATTTAAAAAAATAAAATATAATTTACATGTTATACTTACATTCTAATACAAATTAGGACACTATTGCAACCACTACAATAATTACATAAGATATATATATATATATATCTTATATATATATATATATATATATAAAAGAAGTAAATAGTANTATATATTTATATATATTTTTATATATATTTTATATATATATATATATATACACAAATATTATTTTAATTCAGCTATTAATATTTAAATTGAAAAATATATTAATATAAAAAATTATAAATATATTTTAATAAATGTAAAATTATAAAATACCAT
>NW_006263321.1:289666-293621 GCF_000469605.1 Apis dorsata | reverse complement strand
AATTAATAAAAATAAATGTAATAATATATTGTGTAATTATTTACTAATAAAAATATTGTGTAATTATTTTTAAGTAGTTATAAGTAGTTCTTAAATCAATGATCAAATATCTATTTCTAATTCTATTTGAAATTCTATTTGAAATAGTTACATGCATATCAAATTTTAAAAATTTAAAATTTCTAAAACTGAAGGATTAATAAAGATTAGAAAATTAAATTTTTTAAAAATCTCTTAATTACTTATTAATATTAAATTCTTAAATATTTATTAATATTGTAAAATATTAATTTTTATATACATGATAATAATACATTTTTATTATGTACAATATGTACAATTTTAATTATATTTTATTAAGCATATTTAGATAATGCATGATTGTGTTTTTTAATATGTATCTATAATATTTCTATTCAAAAAATTTTTACAATATAATAATATGATACTAACAAGAGCAATATATAAAAGCATAATATGTGAATCTTACCTGTTTTCTTATTAAACTATAGTGAAACTTATAAAAAAATAAAAAAAAATAAAAAATTAAATGTTAAATTCTATAATTTTAAACATTTATAAATTATATATTAAACTCACTGTCATCATAAATTAAGAAAGATTTATTAAATTAAGTATAAAATTAAAAAAAGATTTATTAAATAACTTACCATTACAGGTGATAATTGAGAATGGACTTTTTCACAAAATATGTTCCACCATAATTGTAATAATGGTTGCAAGTGTGTAGAACCCATTGGTGGTTGAACAACACCAGTTAATGTGTCAAAATACTGTAACCATGGTTTTGTAATACCAATAAAATGAATTATTCTAACATCATCTCCAAACCTAACAAGCAATATATATTAATATTTTATTTTTGTTTATTCCTTATATTATATTTATTCCTTATATTAATAACAAAAAATATTTTCTTACTGCTTGAATGCAGGTAGATAAGAGTATGTAGCAGTAGAACACATATTATAAATAAATGGTAAATGTTTAGAAATATCTTTTCTAGCCCAATCACTGAAATACATATTCAATAATCCTTGGTCACCACCATCAAATGAACCTTTAGCAGCAGCAAATGCAGTAATAGAAGCGAAAGTTTGTTGAGATGGTCTATATACAAATACACCAGAATTGAAACAATCAGGCCAACCCACATCAGGCGCAGCAGATAATTCTTCTCTTTCAAATAGTTCATCACAATTTTTGACAACCTAAAATATAAGCAATATAAACAAATTACAAAATTCAAAATTGTTTTAAAAGTAAATTATGTAATTAAAATTAAAATAGAAATTAAAAAACTCAAAATTCTTTTAAAAATACAAATAAATTTTATGATTAAAATATATTATTTCATAAACTTACAAGTGTATCTGCATCAAGAAATACACACTTTTCATATTGAGTCAATCTCCAGCAATGAAGTTTGGTGAATGTAATACCTAATTCTGGTCTAGCTAAAAGTGCCAAATTAGCTTCATCTTTTGAATCAAGTACATTTACTTCCATTACTACAGAAAAGATTCCTGAAAGTTTTTCCCTAAATACAATTGAAATTAATATTTTAATTGTATAATAATAATAATAATAAAAAAATATAAATAAATCATAATTTTATTATAAAATTTTATTATTATATTATAATTATTATATTATTATTTTATTATTATATTATATTATATTATTATATTATATATATTATTATAAATTATAAATTGCATTTACAATATGAATAATATATAATAATAAATGAATTTACAATATGAATAATATATAAATACATTTACAATCTTTTTTTTTCGATAAAAAATATTTATTATTATTATTGAATTAATTCTTTTATTATGTACGTACATATATGCACATGCATGATTGAAAAATATCAATTTAATTAATAAAAATCATTCAAATTTAGCTTACCTCATTATCTGCGTTACTCCAGGAGTAATCAAAACAGCTAATTCATATTTCGTACCAACTCGACGTAAAGAATGTGCCAAAACTAAAGCTCCCAAAGAATAAGCATCATTGGTAGCTAATGTAACCCAGGCATATCCTTAAAATGAAAATTAAATTATTATCAGAAATAATTAATTAGTTAAATAGTTAAAAAATAATTAATATTATTTTTTCATAGTTATTTATATAAATTATATTCATATACATATATACAGTATGTATTCATATAAATTTATAATATAATATAAATTTGTTGTTGATAATCTTATTATTCACTGTATTTTGCATCTAAGTTGCATCTAAATCATGCATGAAATAATCCGACATTGAAATATTGATTCGTGAATAATATTTAATGTTATATCATTAAGAATAGTTAAAATTGTTAGATTAAATAAAAAATGCATTTTAATACATTTAATAATAACTATTTTAATAATAATACATTAAAAATAATATTTTAAAGTCTGCTAGTACTATTGATATTATTATTTATTTCTTATATATTCGTTTTATTTATTTCTTTAAAAAAAAGAAATTATTATGTAAATTTGAAAATGATTCAAATAATTATCTAATGCAATTAATATATAATAATTAATATATAATTAATAATATACAATATATAATAGCAATAGAAACAAGAATAACTTCGAATTGGAATAATTTTTCAATTTTTTATACTTACTATAGGGATTTATATATGTATACAATATTTATATACAATATTTACAAATATTTAATAAATTTTTTTTATTTAACAAATATTTAACATATATAAATTAATATTTATAATTATATTATAAATTAATATTTATATTTATATAAATGAATATATTATATTTTTTAGAAAATATTTTAAACTTAATTCCAGAAGCACAGAAAGTATACTTTGAATCTCTAATACGATAAAAATAGAGGAGAATGCACATGTCAGAGATTCATTTGATCTAAATAGACGAACTTAAATATGTTCAACTTGTTTTTCAGCAATAAGAAATCCAACGTTACCGTTTTATTTATAACTCTTTCTATTTCTATTTCGTAAATGTCATCACTTAATTTGTTTATGTGATGAATTTTAAGAAATTCAATTCTTAATTGAATAATAAAAATAATATTTTTATTTATTTATCTAAATAGTATTTTTATTCCAAAAATATGATAAAAAGAAAATATAAAACTTAATACATACATTGTAAAAAAAAAACATTTTACTACATTCTTATATGATAATTAATTATCAACTTTTCAGTTTTTTTAAAAAATTTTTTTTTAAAGATAGGATTATAATAAAGGATAAGAAATATTTTTAATTTATTTCTTGCTATTTCATATTCAAGAAAAAATTATTTGGATGAAATTAACATCAGACTATCAATGAAATAATTCTATATATATGGAAGCAATAATTAATAAATTAATTATTTGAATAGATTTATAAATACTTATTTAATAATTAATTGTTTTCTGGAAATATTCATCTAAAATCATAATAATCAATATAGGAAAACAACTAATAAAATTCAATCAATTCAAAATTTACTACGCAATGTGTGTTTCATGAAACGAAAAGTAGCTTCATATAGTTAAATCATATACGTAATAATTCTAGAATTATTCTCCCCTTCTTAAGCCTTGAAAATATACCGTTCACGTTTCTGGAAAGCGTTATACGTATCAACATTGAATGAGATATTAAGTTTCCAGCGTTAAGTAGATTTTATGAGATTATCATTATAATCAAAGGAGAAATACTTTTGCAAAATAGTGTCATTTAATATGATGAATTGAAAATTTCTCCAATAAATAATTACCAAATTATTAAATTATATTAAATAGAACTAATATCAATCGATTTTATTGTATAATTCATCAATAAAATAAAATATAATTTGCATATTTAATTATATTATGATATAAATATTATTTTTTAAATCTGAATTCTAGAAGCACATTTTACTATAGATTTATT
>NW_006263321.1:288607-289200 GCF_000469605.1 Apis dorsata | reverse complement strand
TTATATATATATATATATATATATATATAGAAAAAAATGATTTTTATTAGCAATAAACAAGTATCCTTATAATCATTATTTGATGAATTTTTTTGAATGATTAATAAAAATTCAGAGTGATCGAATTCAAAAATAAAAAAATTTTTTTATTTCTTTTTAATATTTATAAAAAATAAAATAAGAGAAATAAAATCTATTAACTCTAGGGACGTTTCAATTATTATCTATTTCAGTATTAGTGTTAATTTAAATTATGAGATTAACAGTTTGTTATCAAATTCATGAAATACTTAATAGCGTTTCAGAGTTATTGTGAATAACATTGATAGGATTTCGCAATTTATCGCATGATTTTTTAAACATCCAATTTATAAAACATTATTATTAATATTTCTTATTTATTACAATTGAAAATATTCACGAAAGTAGATTACAAAGATCTAAGTAAAATTAAATGCAAGGAATGCAAAAGAACTATAAATTGTGAACATAAAAAGAACAGTGAAAGAAAAAGAATAAATATAGAAGAAAAGCTCGGATTTCTGCTATCGATATATACCGAAACACAATGCGATAGATCGCATCGAATTTTT
>NW_006263321.1:283447-288591 GCF_000469605.1 Apis dorsata | reverse complement strand
TTTTATATATATATATATATATATATATAAATCATTATAAAATTCAAATCAAAATTAATAATAAAAAACTTTTAAAAATTGAATGTTATTTAAATCATTATTATAATTCTCAGTAAATTTATCTATAATATAAAATATAGTATATTATTATATAGATTTATAAATATATATATATATTATATAGATTTATAAATAATTATTAATGATATTTTTAATAATTATTAATAATGTAATTATATTAATTACTTAATATTACAAAACAAATCTTTAATATTAAATAAAAATATTATATTGAATATTTTTGTCATTTCTAATATTCATTTACTATTTTTACACAATACTTATAAACATCAAGTGTATTACTAATGCATATTAACTTAATATTTTTATTATTAATTATATTATTTGATCAAGAATAAATAAATTTGATTCAAGTTACAATATAATAAATATAAAAATTAAATTCATTTTTTTTAACAATATCCTGTGAAAAAATTCTTATAATTTGTTATATTTATTTCGTAATTATATATAAATCTAAGATAGTTGATGATTGATGCATGTTAATCTCAAAGCTTCTGACTTTCCTTGAATTTGGCAATGATGATTCTTTATTTATTTCTGATGTGTCGACATTATTGCAAGGTAAAAAACATTTATCTTGAGTATGAGAAAGGTAGTGCTCGGCTTCTCGCATATTGTAATACGCAGACGAAACCCGAGAGGCAGAGTGCCGGCGTCGTTGTGCCACACAGGTTTATATTTATACAAGCTGGCCAGCTTATAATAGCAACCCAGCCTCGCGTTTGTACAAAATGCATTCATATAGCTTGCCTTAGGTCAAGCACTTGTCTCTTAGGTCTGACCAGATTTCCTTATACAATCATACTTCAGATATATGTCTACGAATCGACACTTTCTCCCGCGTGCTTTTCTACGAATCAAATAATCCATTATTACGCTTATCTTGATATGATGTTCATAAGATGTAATTTTCTCGATTACATAGTTCTTTTAATTATGAATATTTATTCATAAATTTTTCATATTTTTTCGAATTATATGTATTACGATATTAGAGATCAAATTTTTTTGATTGAATACTTCTGAGAATTTAAAATTATTTAAAATTATTTAAAATTTTTTTTTGGAAATTTTTAGAATTCTAAAATTAGTTTACATTCAAACTTTCTAATCTCTATCTTGTTTTGTTTTAATGAAAAATTTAACGAAAAAAATATAATTTACAAATAAAATTATGAAAATTAATTTACTGAATTGATTTATTGGATAGAATTTGATCATTAATATCCATTATTTGAATTTAATTTTATGAATTTATCTGTGAATTGTTGTGAAATTCTATAATTAGAAAAAAAATTTGTGAAATGAATTAAATTTAAATTGTTGAATTAATCATTGTCTAATAAATACAGATTAGTAAATACAGATATCGAAAAATTTTTATGAAAAGCTTTTTGATTTAGTAGATGTATATTTATAGAAAATGGATGATATAAAAAAATTTTATATGTAACTTGTAAAAAATAAATAAAAGAAAATAGTGAAAGTTAATAGAAATTTAAAAAAAAGAGTAATTGAACAAAAAAATTTAAATTATTTTAGAAATATCAAGATATATTATGTTTAATTAAAATTTTATAATATAAAATTTATATAATTATAGGAATTTTTAATAATAAAAAAATTCAATTCAATGATCATATAATCAGATTATCAAAAATATATAGAATGTATAGACTCGAAAAATGATTTTTATTAAGTTCAATTTAGATAATTACTATTTTAAATTATATAATTAATTTTTTCAATAATTTCATATTCATAATAAATTTAATTTTGTCAAATCATACTTTTATTTTTTTTCTTTTTTTCAAATATTATTAAAAAATACCTCTAAATGTCATTGTGTATTTCGTGAAGAACATTTTGATCAAACGATACATAGAATTAAAGATAAAAAAAAAGGAGATTTGCATTTAACTAGAAATTCATTCTATAAAAAATACGATTACAAATCATAAGATGCATTTAAACTCTAGACGAACATTGTAATCTAGAATTCCGTCCACTCTAGACAAAGGTCAAGATTGAATCTATGTGTATAAAAATAGTGTACGACTATTTCGTGTCGATCATAGTACAATGAACTTAACGATTTAAACTTTTGTTCTATTTTTAAGTTTTTATAATGATGTTTCTTCATACGTAATGCTTTTTTTCTAAAAATTGTATTTTAATACATTTCATAAAACTAAAATTTTAAATAAAAAAAATCAAAAAAAAATTTGATGCTAAATTTTTTTTATTCTTTTTTTATTCAAATGTAGATTCCTTAAGCACATATCATAACTTGTGGATTACGTCATCATAACGCGTCGATCGATAAATGTATTAATATTAAGTAATCATTAGTTACTGAAATCTTCTATTCTAGTACAAAAAAAAAGTATTAAAACTAAAAATAAATATTTATACTAAACTGAACATAATGAAACGCAAAAAATAACATCTTATTTTTTTAAATAAATATATAAATATATTAGATATAGATATATAATATATAATGTAATACACATATATATATACACACACACACATATATAGAATAATATTAATAGAAAAAAATAGATTTTTTTACTAAGTCGAAAAAATTTCATTAGGTTCAAAATAAATATGAAGAGAGACGAGATTTGGCAAAGAGCCGTAATTTCTCCCTCCGACTGCTAAGAATAAACTAGTAGGAATCCAACACTTATCTTATTTTATGCAAAAGATCTTATTTTTATAATGAAAAATAATAAAAAACGAATACACATAAAGAATAAAATCTTTATAAATATTTATATTTCACATTTTAAGTTGATGCAATGTGTATTTAAATATAATCTTTTATAACTTAAAATATAATTTTTATGTGATATTAATATAATATATAAATTAATTATATATATAAAAAAATGTTTCTTTTATTAAAATATTGAAATATTATAATTTAAAGTTTATACTTTAAATTTTAAAAATGACACACATATTTGTTTAATTATGCTCATGTAAAAACATAATTATATTCTTTATTAAAAAAAAATGATAATTTATACATATAATCAACTTTAAAATAAATAATAAAAAAATTATAAAGTACAGAATATCAAATTCGCGCCAAGTTTCTATTAGAAAAAGAAAAAAATTCACGCATGCGTATAAAGAAAACATTGTAAAGCTGAGCGCGAATTGGACCGATTTTTGTGAAATAAATCAAAATGAAATAAATGTAATTTAAGTTGTTAGACAGATATTATAAAAGAATAGTTTTTTTTGAATGTAAACAATAATTTACATAATTACAATAAAATCTAAATGCGCACGTTTTTATGCATTAAGAGGTTATTGTACATTCTCTATGGAAGATGTAATTCATATGAAGGTCATTAGGTCAAGACCGGTTACCGGCGACGTTATCACAGATCCTAAATGAATTCTCAATGAATGTAACTTTTAAACAAAATACGTAAAAAAAAAAAAAATAAGATACATAAATAAGAATTCAACTTACCACCCATGGTTTTAAAAGTTTTATTTCTTTGTCAATAGATTGATTTTATACACTCAACACTTGCTATTGACCGCTAACAACTAACAAGCGGTACATCTGTATCTTATAAGCGCTACAAAACGAGTGACGACTTGCGACTCTCCTTCCATGTCACATCGCTCTCCCCACTCTTACTACTCAGTACTTATTCTATATTATCGACTGAAGATTCTGCAGATATTATTACTACTACCATGAACAAAATATATGATAGATTTTATGATATTTATTTTTATTTTAACATATAGACATACTATTAATTATCTTGTGATTATATTGGAATACTCCAATTTGGTTAAAATCCAAATTTTAAAACGATAAATGTTTTGAATTGATAAATGATCGTGATCATTTTTTTAATCATTTTTGGATATATTTAATAAATTTATAATTTATAATTAAAAGAATTTATATTTTACTTTAATTTTATTTTAAATTTATTTACAAAATTTTACATAAAATTTTCATATTAAAGAAAAATTTTTAATATATCTTTATATATCTTTCTCTATATCTAATAATATATTAGACAAATAAAAATATGTAAAGTATATTTAAAAAATAGATAAAATAAAAAATTTAATCATTTATCTTACACATAAATTGAATAAAAATTAGAGTTATAATAAACAAATGCAATACAATAGCATTTAATAATTAATATTGTAAATCTGATAGCTGTTCGCGACATCTATCGCGAAAATATTGCAGTAAACGATGCGTTTAGTTCCGGGCGTTGCTCAACACAAATAAACATGTATCGTGTAGCGGGAGACGATACGATAGTGAACGAAATTAAAGCGATTTGTTCGCTTGTGCGCTATAATTCTTCAAATTTTAGTGCAAATAGTTTGACATTGTAAAATGTAGCTAATCTTTTAGAACGAAATCGTCGTGGCAGTTGTAAAACTGCAACTCCATGAGATCAATTCCATTTCCATCTCTAGCACGTTGACATTTACTGAGGAGTGGCGCGCAAAAAGATGGCTAGCTCGCCGACCAGTATTGAAAATCAAATAGACAGTTTTTTGGAACAGTTCAAACGCAGTGCCTCCCGCGCGATGGAGGACTCTCATAGATCTACTTACAATGCATGCAGTAGTAGTATCAGTCATAGCCGGAGTGGGAATCTGGATCTCGAGATCTTGGAAGCTGGTAAGTTTTCAAAATCTTGTAATTTTAAAACAATATATTGTTTTTCTTTTATTATGTTTAAATTTTAATAATTTTTTATGATTCTTTTTAATATTTCATTTGCTACTTTCATATACTCTTTTAATTTCCTACTGTTGTTGATTGATTTTTCGGGCGTTTCTTGTATATTTCGATGCATTTATCTTTTAACAATATTGTCAATATGAATATATTTAAATTTAACTTTTTCTATGATTGTTACTATGATTGTTATTAAGTTACATTTAGTATAATTTTGTTTAATGCGCTTTATTATTATAATATTATTACAATATATTCAGTTTCTTAATGTTATTAATATATATTTTTTGATTTAATTAATATCAATAATAAA
>NW_006263321.1:278328-283160 GCF_000469605.1 Apis dorsata | reverse complement strand
ATATATATATATATATATATATATATATATACACATATATATTTTGAATAGAATAATAATTATTTGATTATATTTATTTTTATGATATAAATTAAAAACTATAATATATGTAAACAAAAAATATGATTATATTTTATATATTTTTTGAAAATAATTTTTATTATAATTATATCATATAATGAAGAATATAACGAGAATATTTTTTAACGTATAAAAAAATATATTAATAATTTTAAATGAATTTTTTATAACTTTTAAATCGTCGTTTTCAAATTGATAGTAAAGTAATATCTTAATGAAATTATATGTACTTTAATTAAACACTTTGACAGTGACATGCTGCAAGTCACGTGTAGTTGCCCCTCTTTAGCAATTGAGTCTTTTGTGATTGGTTGTTTCATCATGTCTTTGCCTTTATCATGCATTATGGCGTTATACCTTTCTTAAGTTACGATAGAGGTCGTCGTCTGCTGTAACTGTTTTATAGTGAAGATTGAGGAGTAATAAAGCCGTAATATAAGATGTATTCAATTGGCTCGTAAAAAAAGTATTAAATCAATGTATATTTATTTTATAATTATAAATTTTGCATATAAAATATAGTAAAATTAATTCAATATTTTATTCTTTTGCAAAGTGAGAAAATTATAATTATTTTGAAATATAAATGTGCATAAGAATAATTGAAAATATATTACAATGTTCAAATAAGAAATAGAAACCGGCACCATCATGAAATTTTGTTAAATTATTATATATGATGAAAATTAGAATGTAGTATAGTGTATTAATAAAATAATTTTAATTTAATATAACAATATTAAATTGTTACGTGAAGTGTTGATTTTAACAATAATACCGTGTAATATTTTGTAACATAAAAATCGAATAGTGAAATAAAAAAAACAGCATGATTCTTCGACGAAAATCGATGCATGGTTGCAATTGTCCCTGTCATCAGCATTGCTCAACGAAATGTACAGGTCTGAATTATATAGATTTTTAATATTATCTAATTTAATTTTATCATTAATTTCATAATTAGAATTGTAACAGATTATTTTATTTCCTTTTTATAGTTTGAACTAAAAACAAATTATTGATTTATGGGAATACCTGATTTATTTATATGTAGCTATAGTTATGTTACAAATAATCAATATCAATAATTATAAATTATAATTCAATAATTATAAATTTCTAATATAATTTAATTTGATTAACAATTTATTATGAATTTCAATTTCATATTATATAAATATGTGTTTTTACAATGTTAAAATATATGTACATCATATGAACAATTATACATATATTTAACATATCTCAAAATTTTTACTATTTAAGTATGTTTAAATGTATCATGAATTGAAACTAAAATAAATTATTCTTTAAATATTTAAAATATTGCATAAATTTTATGCAATGTAAAATCTCTATATAATACATAACATAAATGTCATTTGTATAATGTGATGATTCAATGCAACAATAGATTTTTTTTGATTAAAATTTTTAAAATTTATTAAAATAAATTATTGAATTGTTATTTAACAATATTTTTGCTTTATTAATATATACGAATAAGTGGAGATTGTTCCATTTATACGGGACTGGTATCGTTATCCCCTCCACGAAATATTAAGAATTATATAGATTCGCTATCTCTTTGAACGTAGTGCTTTATAATGTTAACCGGTATTCGAATTTATGAGAAATTATTACTATGACAGCATATATTTTTAAATGTGGCATTTTTTAAAAGATATTATAATTAACTTCGTGAAAATAATTGTGAAGTTCAGTTAAAAAAAAGGTAAGTAAAATTTGACTTGCCACATACCATAAAAATGAAAAGCCATTGTTACGTGTAGCGATTCTCAACCATATCGATATTGAATATATTTTTTTAAGTATAAATCGAAAAAATATAAATTTTTATTCTTTTCTTCATTTATATTATTTATTGAATTTTTTATCGTTCTTTATTTTTAAAATACTTTTTTATTAACAAATATATTTTAAATAAATATCATAATTAACATGAATACATAAATAATATTATATCAGTTGATTATTTAGAATCTTTTTATTCGAAATTTTTATTATAATATTCTCTAAACATGATATTTAATTTATATTTTTAATTTTTATAATTATTTCTATTCGTATAAATTTATCATTGAAATATTATTGTTTACTAGAATACATAGAATATTAAGACACCTAACTGTATAATATTAAATGGAATATGGATACTAATTTATGTGAAAAAAATGAGAAAAAAATGCAAGCAGATATATCTTTACAAGATACTTTACATAATAAAAATCATAATTTAGAAGTATCTAATTGTCATTATATGGTTAATGATGAGTTGACATATATACAAGCAAGAGAAAAGGTAAGTGAATTTATTTTAATTGTATAAAATAGATTAAGATTTATATGATAATATCAATATCAATATCAATTAATCATTATTTTTATAATTTTATATTAATATAATATTAAAATATAAATTTTTGTTAATTATATATTTTTAATATTTTGCATAATATATAAAAGTTTTTTGTATTACAGAAGATACATATGGATACAACAAGTAATATCAAGCAAAAGAAGAGAATAACAAAAATGAAGGTGAAGAAATATAAAAGTGAAGGAGAATCAAGTTATGAATCAACAAAATTAGAAGATAATTTAACTCAGGTATTGGAAAAATTTAAAAGAGGATGCGAATGTCAAGATGATCAGTGTTTTAAAGGTTTAAATCCTGAAACAGTATATCGTCACAGACTAAATATTGCAGAATTAACCAAAGCTGAACATGATATGTACTTAATGGGTGTTACTATGGCCTGTTTAACCAATCCTTATGAGACAGCAAGACATACAGAACGACGTAGATTACGAGCACAATATGTATATCAGGGTAGAAGAGTTTGTTTAGATGCTTTTTTATATTTAGAAAACTGTACACATTATCAAATAAAACGAATTAGAAAACATTTAATGACCCATGGTGTCACTCCACGAGTTCATGGAAATCATGGAAAAATTCCACATAATACATTTTCATTAGATATTTATAAAATTGCTACAGAATTTTTAAAAAATTTTATTGAATTACAAGAAACAAAACAAAAGACTAAAGTTGCAAAAAATGCACAATTACATCTTCCATCAGACATTACACGTAAAGTAGTATATGATTCCTATATACAATATTGTAGAAAAATATCTCCTGATATAAAAATAATGGGATATTCAACATTTAGAAGATTTATGAAAGTCCAATTTCCACAAGTAAAATTTGCTAAATTAGAATTTATGATTAGAAATCAAAATATGCAGAATCAAGGATGTAATAAAATTGAGTTGGACAAGAAAAATGGAACTAATGATGGAACATCTGAATCAACAGAACTAATAACAGAGGGCAGTGCCTTATTACCTTTATTAATTGCTAGTGAAACAGGACAAAGTGATACTTATTTTTTAACACCAATTAGCAAATTACAAGATGGTATAAGTTATCAAATAACTACAAGTGGATTTCTAGTCAATAAATCACCATTACCTGTTTAAGATAAATAATATTTAAAAAAAGTCATTTATATTATAAGTACAATCATAAATATAATGTATATGAAAAAATATACATTTAAGAAATTATTTAAATAATATTTTAATCATTAGATTTTATATAATAATGTATAGATTATATAATAAAACAAATATATTTTCTTCATATATTTATATTGTCATTATTAAAAATATATGAAGAAGAGAAGAACTAACAAGAAATAACATTAATATTTGCATTAATTTATAAAAAGTTATTAGTTATTAAATATTTTATAACATTATTCATATTATTTTTTAATAAAGAAAATAAGTATCATATTTTTATGTAAAATTACATTTTTCTATACATATATAAAAAAATAGTTAAAAATAATAATTATAATTTATGTAATTATATTATATATTATGAAATTATGTATTATGTAATTATATTATATTAATACTTACAATTTAACAGATATGTAATAAATAATAGAGATAATAAATGATTTATATTTTTGCAATTTGAATTTTTTCTTTATGTAATCCTATATGTAAATAAGTACACATGTACTTATTTGTAATGTAAATGAGTAATACAATAAATAAAATTATTTTATTAAATATATATAGTTAAATTCCAATATATGTAAATGTTAAGAATCTTTGCAAAAAATATTATTTGAAGAATCAGTAATGCAGTGTTTCTCAAATTATTTTTAAGATGTGTTACACATTAAATTAATATATTATTTTATATATTGTTAATTAAAATCATATATCTTTTTATGAAAACCAAAAATGAACATATAAACACATAAAAAAATTGTATTAAAAATTCAAAAATAAATATAAAATAAATTGATTTATAAATTAAAAATATATATATATATTTATTTTGCAATACTTTTAAATATGATATATTAATATATTTTTATATAAAACATTTTTATATAAAACAATATTTTGTAATTTATGTAATGTTAATTTAAAATCATATATCTTTTGAAAGCCTTTTACTTTACAGTTATAGAAACATTGCAGGTACAGCAGAAAACTGTAGTTTTAGTTAGTTGGAATCAAGGTCACATAAGTAAATATTACATAAGTGATTGTTTATATAATTAGATAATATTATCAAAATATTTATTTTAAATAACTACAAAATTGTAAGATTCAATAATCGTTTTTACAGACATTATTAATATTTATTTATAATTTATTTATAATATAATTATTTACAATATTTATTTAAAATTTAT
>NW_006263321.1:271728-278320 GCF_000469605.1 Apis dorsata | reverse complement strand
ATATTATATATTATTATTTAAATATATTATTTCATGTTAATTTCACTTATATTATATTAAACATTATTTAAACATTATAACTATAATATATATATAAATATAAATATTATAAATTATATGTAATATTATTTTGTATTTTTAATTTTTAAATATGTAATTCATTTGAATTCATTTGATTTCATAGAAGATGTAGAGAGTATGACAGGTGAGATTGAAAATGGAGATTTGGCAATCCGGGATGTTGCAGACCTTCTTCAATCACAATATGCTATCATAGCAGGTAACATTAGATAAAAATTAATATTAGATAAATATCAAATAAAATTGAAATTTAATGTATTATTAAAAAATATATTTTAAACTTATTAAATTTTTTAAATAATATATTTTGCATAATATGTCTAGGAGGAAAAACTCGAGAAGGATGTCCCATAATTACTTTTCCTGATAATGGTAATTTTCAAAATTTATCTGATTTGGATTATCAACGTCTCATGCTATATCTTACATCTGTACCAACGTAAGATTTTAATTATTATATAATGTTATATAAAAAATAATTTAAAACATTATTGGATAATTTTTAGATTACAAGAAGCTGATCTTGGATTTCATTTAATAATTGATAGAAGAAATGATAAATGGAACTCTGTAAAAACTGTGTTATTAAAAATTTCTGTAAGTATATATATATATATAAGTATATATTTATAGTATATAAGTATATATTCTATAATATACTATAAGTATATATTCAGAAATATAATAATAACAACATAATAAAAGATTTTAATGTCATTATTTTATATTTTAGGGCTTTTTTCCTGGTTTAGTTCATATAGCATATGTTTTACGTCCAGCAGGATTTTTACAAAAAGCTATTTCAGAAGTGTCAAATAAATTATTTAGAGAAGATTTTAAATTTAGAGTTATATTTTTAGCAAATATTGCTGAGCTTCATGAATTCATAGATAAAGATCAACTAACTGAACAATTGGGTGGTACTTTGCCATATTGTCATCATACTTGGATACAAAACAGAATTGTAAGTAAAATAATAGAAATAATCACTTATTTAATTTAAATTGTATTTTGTATTTCTCTTTTTAGAGCTTAGAAAAATTTTCATCAATGACTCAAGACGTATCTTTTGCATTGGATTCTTTCACACGGCGCTTAGCCGAAATTGAATTTCCTAATAATACTATTGCAACTACATCTTTATTATCTCAACAACAAGTAGAATATAATGAATTAAAAGAAGAAATTCTTAGTGCTGCAAGACATGGTGAAGCATTACTTGATAGTGTAAGACAATTAACTGGCAAAGGAACAGCTGATAGATTAGGAAATGTGGCAGCTATAGAAAGGTTTAAGATAATTCAACTTTACATAATAATTTTTACAATTTAGTTTCACATTATAAAGTTTTAATTATTTTTTATTATTAACATTAAAAGAATTAACATTAGAAGAATTAAGAATAAATTGTTATTTATTTTTAGATTACTTGTTCAATTAGAAGAAACAGAACGTACTTTTGATTTGTTTTGGACACATCATAGTTCTCGTTTGAGACATTGCTTAGCATTAAGACAATTTGAAGCTGATTTTAGAGAATTACAAGCAATATTAGATCAACATTTAAAAACTATAGAAGAAATGACGGAAGTAGGAGAAACTCAAGCAAGAGTTGAACAATTACTTTGTGATACATCAGCATTTCAAAGAATATGTAGAGTATGTATTTATTTATATATATATATATTTGTGCGTGCGTGCGTGCGTGCGTGCGTGTGTGCGTGGTGTGTACGCGTGTATGTGTGTATGTGTGTGTGTGTGAAAGAGTATGCATATATGTGTGTTCCCGCATATATGTGTGTTCCCGCATATATGTGTATATATATATATTAGTTTATTATTAAAAGAACACTTTAAATTATAATGCAAAGCAACAAAAATATATAATAATAAATATCTTCAGTAAAAAAATATATTTTCATACCTAAGATAAAAAAAATAATTTATTTAACAAATGATTTTAAATATATATATATATATCTTAATATCTTAATTATATTATTTTCAACTATATATAATTATATAATATATATAATTATTGAAACTATAATCAAAAAAATATGAGCAATATTAATATTAAAGCTTTAAGTTTGAGAATGTTCACAATGCACTAAGGCAACAAGGTATAATATTCAAACCAGTAAAATAATAATAAAATAATAAAATTTAAAAATATTAGAATTATAACGTGTAATTAAAATATTTGTTATAAAAATATATAGACAACAAATATATAAACAATATATTATATATATATAGACAACAAATTTTAATAGAAATTCTGGTTTGGATAACTTTATATGTAGTTACACATACATATAATGCACATCATGCACAAATGTTATTTTGCACTGCTTTCCTCATTTTGTCGATAGTCCTATTTGTTGCATACCATGTGGATTTGGGTCTTGGTAAGCAATCCACTCAACAAAATACATATATTTTCTAATAGATTTACATTTTTAAATATGATAATAATTTAATATTTCAATTTTTTGATTCTATTTATTCTATTTTAAGATACAATAAAAATTACTATATTTTACAATTCATAAATTTTATGAATTAAATCTCTATCAAATCTTTAATTATATAAAATATATATATTCAATTATTATAAATTAAAAAATTATTCAATAAAAAATAAAAATATAGAGATTTAATTTATGTTTTATATTGGCATGATGGACTTTGAGAATGAATGTTATAATTATGTCACTTTATATGCACGTAAGATAGTATCTTTTTTAGAATATTTTTTTAGATCAAAAAATATCAATTGATAAAAATGTTTGATAATTGTAGTTTTTTTTATTAATGTTATAGTTTTAAACATGAATAAAATTAAATAAATTTATAGGGAGATATAGAACGAGCAGAAGAGGTAATATCTGCTGGTCAACAATTATTATCTGGAAGGCATCAATGCCCTACAGATGTTGTAGAACCAAAATGTGTGGAGTTACAAAGAATTTGCACTATTTTAAGTCAGAAATTGGAAAGGCGATTACATATGTTAACCAAATGTAGAGAACTCATGGAACGTATAGATAAGGTAAATATTTATATTTAAATTTATTTAAAAAAAATCTATTTTTAAATATTTGTATTGTATGTGTATAGGCAAATGCATGGTGTACTCGTGGAATAGAATTACTTGCATCACAAAACAATGCAACACCACCTGATCAAGCACTTCAAGAGTTACAAGAATTAATAGAAGCTGCTGAAGAATTTCATCATCCAAGATGTATTTTTCAAGATTCTATAATACCAGAAACTAAAGCTCTTATTACTCAAGTATGTTTTTTTAAGGAATAATTATTTATACAAAGTTATTCTACTTATAAATATAATAAATATAATAGGTTTTACAAAGAATAGAAGATGTGTCTTTGATGTGTGATAAAAGAATAATGACATTAAAACAACAATTAATTAAACCAGCAAGACCAGTTCAGACTGTAACACCTGAACCAATTAAACCATTGCAATCACTGCCACAAATTGTTAAACCTGGGAGAATTCTTAAAAAAGCTAACACTATGCCAAAAGTAAATTATTATTTTATTTAATTTAATATTTTTATCTATTATTTATTAAATTGATTATATTTTTCTAGATGGAAATGAGTCCTATAGAAGGAGAATCTTCATCACCAGAAAGTGAATCTAAGGATATAGAAGCTTTACGTTTAAAACGTGGACATGTTTTAACAGAACTAGTTGAAACTGAACGAATTTATGTTGCTGAATTGGGTTCTATAATCAAAGGGTATAAAATGGAATTAACAAATGAGGGAATGACTCATTTAATACCAGCAGTATTAATAGGCAAGGGAGATATTTTATTTGGGAACTTAGAAGATATTTACATTTTTCATGGAGAAACATTTTTAAAAGATTTAGAAAATTGTATTTCAAATACTGAACTTGTTGCATTATGTTTTGTACAAAGGGTAATTATTTATAGATATGTGTATATGTATGAATAATTTTAATTAATTATTACACAAAATTTATTTAAATTTTTATACTATTTAGCGTGAAGTGTTCTTCAGATTATATAGTTACTACTGTCAAAATATTCCAAGATCTGAAAGATTACGAGAACAGGTACAAAATGAACCACAATTTCTTGCAGCTTGTCAGCAAAGACTTGGTCACAAATTACCTCTTGCTGCATATCTTTTAAAGCCTGTTCAACGTATAACAAAATATCAATTATTATTAAAAGATCTTTTAAAATATAGTGATGAACCATCGTGTTGTACTGAATTACAAGAAGCATTAGATTGTATGCTTGTTGTATTGAAATGTGTTAACGATAGTATGCATCAAACTGCAATTACTGGATTTGGTGTAAGTTCATTTTAAATTTATTAAATTTTTATTTTTTTTGTTATTTTATTTAATAACATTATAATAAAAATGTATATTCTTTTTAGGGAGATTTAAATGCACAAGGTGAACTTTTATTGCAAGGTTCTTTCAGTGTATGGAGTAGTAGTAAACGAGAACGACTTCTCAGGTTAAAACCATCACAGCGCCATATATTCTTATACGAAAAGGCTCTTATATTTTGTAAGCATAGTAAACCCCAAGCTCATAACAAAGCTACATATCATTTCAAAAGATATCTAAAGGTAATCTTTAACATTTCATATTTTTTGTATCATATCTAAAAGTATTCTGTTTTTATTAGATGTCACAAATTGGACTGACAGAATCAGTAAAAGGTGATGCAAGACGCTTTGAAATTTGGTTACAAGGTCGTGCTGAAGTGCATACGATACAAGCATCTACAGTTGATGTCAAACAATCGTGGGTGCGTCAAATTAAAGGTGTTTTAATGTCTCAATTAGCTGAACTTAAGGGAAAACAAAATTCTGCTCTTGGAAAAACAAATCACAAGTATATATTATTATTATATTATATTATATGACAAATTAAAAACTCTAATGATAATAAATTTTTGTAAAATATTTATAGACCTTTACGACAAACGATTTCATGGGAAGCTCAAAGCAGTATTTCAGGATCATTGAGAACTCTTTCAGTTGATGGTAGCAGTGTTATATCGCATATTACAGATATTTCACAATTAACTGAAGATGATGTTGCATGGAGTTCAGAGAATAGTAATACTGATGATGAAGATGGTTTTAGTGAAAATCCCGGTCCTGCTCCTGTAAGTTTTATTTCTGGTAATTAATTAAACAATTAGATAAAGATTAATAATAAAGTTATAAATTTTATATCTAATCAGGGTGGAAAATATATAGCATTAGCTGATTATTGCGCAGTTGGTCAATCAGAAGTTACAATGCGCGAAGGAGATAATTTAGAACTTCTTAAAGTTGGATGTGCTGGTTGGTGGTTTGTAAAATTAATAACTACTGGAATAGAAGGATGGGCACCAGCAGCTTATTTGGAACCAATAAATCGAAAAACATCGCGCAGTTCACAATCAGTTAACAGTCAAGAAACTATTTGAAATAGGCGTCTAACACACTAGAATTTCCTAGTGTGTTAGATTCATATTTATATTCAGTAAACAGTATGTTTATATATATCACTTGTTGAAGTGTAGCATTAACAATCATATATTGGAAAGTTTTGTAATACAAAGATATAATCAAGACTTTAAAAATTTTGCATAAAATATATATATGAAATTTGTTTTAAAGTGTATAATATAGCAATATATGTTTGATTAATTGATTAATCTGTGAATAATTACAATTATATATGATATATATGATATCTGAAATAAAAAATTAGATTATGTAATCCATAAATTTTAAATAAGAAATCAGGGAATGAAAAATGCATGAACTTTTTTACTAGATAAAGCATTATGAAAAAATTTGTTCATGAAAGTGCTTTATGCAAGCAAATAAAATTTGCATTTAGATTTATTCTTACAAAGTAAATAATATTTACAGAAATATATAAAATATATTTATAGAAAGATAGATTAAAGAATATATGCACGCACATATATGAATATTTAAATTTACATGTAATATGTTTGCTATAAGTTATATAGATTTTCATTCGACTTAATATATTTTAATATTGCAAAAAAATGAAA
The DNA here is from genome assembly GCF_000469605.1 of Apis dorsata. NCBI lineage: Eukaryota > Metazoa > Arthropoda > Insecta > Hymenoptera > Apidae > Apis > Apis dorsata. The sequence continues at coordinate 272,143 of NW_006263321.1, read as the reverse complement.
TACAATCATTTCAATTATATATTTCAATTATTATTTCCATAAATGTTATAAGGAATTAACAGTGCAATTTGTAATATGTAATTTATCCATACTTATGACTTGTGTAATATTATATGCAAATATTTCAAAATTTAGATTAAATTTGGGATATTTTTATTTTGATAATTTATTATTTTGGTAATTTATTACGCTTGTAACATTTTTTAAATAACAAAAATCATGAATAAGAGAAAGAAATTAAATATATGTTATTTATATTTTTTACTAAAATTATATAGATACACGTATTATATGTATTAAATATATAAAATTTATTTATAAATTTATTATATTATTATTATATTATTTATAATATTATTTATTCTTATAAATATTTACTAATTATTTATTCTTACATATAATACAATATGAACTA
>NW_006263321.1:268655-271249 GCF_000469605.1 Apis dorsata | reverse complement strand
GTAATATATAATTTATACTGAAAATTTATATAGATGTGAAAGAACTGAATAAGAAATTGTTAAATATCAATTTTTAATTTGTAAGTAAATGTGCAATAATTATTTTTATTTTATATTTATGTGTATAATTGAAATAATAATTTAATTACTTGAAAAATGTTATTTAAATATAATTTATATATTATTTATATATAAAAAAATTCTATTGTGATTATAAGATAAATATATATTGAGTACAAATAATTTATTTTAATACTATAAATATCAGTAAAATCACATTATAATATATGACTATAAAATAAATATGATATTTGAATAATTTGAATAAATTGAAAATTAATAGTTACATTATTAATATTCTATTAAAAAAATGTTCATTTTTGACCAAATGAAATGATATTTTTCTTTGGTAAAATGAAACAAAAAACATAATTAATTTACAATAATAATGATTTAATTTATTGTATATTTTTATCTATTTATCATTATATATCGTCCTAATATTGACTATTATAAAATTTGATAGAATGAATATATTTTATTTGATGATCAATATTCAATTTATTTGTTTTGCATATCTATTAATATTAATATTATGAGATATTTTGTATATTGAAATATAATGTTAATGAATTATAATAAAATTGAAAGAATATGTTAAATGTTTTTAAGAAAATATAGCTTTAAATTTGATTAATTAATATTATTTAATGTAATGAATAATATTATTTGTTTTCAAAGAAAATTTTAAATAATACAATTTAAATATTTATTTTTTACAATTTTCATTATTATTTTTATTTAATTTTTATTTTGAAATATGTACTTTAGTATAAGAATATTTTAGAATTTTTTGTAGATATATAAATTGACAATATATAATAGACAATAGTTATATACCAATAAATGAAATAATTCCATTACAAATATATCATAGATATTATAATAATAATAATAATTTTTAAAACAAATAAAATAATATTAATATATTTCTGTTTAGAAATATAAGCAGACAAATTTTATAGAAAAAGAATATTTTTTACATTTGTCTTTCTCTTTATATAAATATATATTATGATGTAATATTATTAGAAATATTAGCTTTATTTAAAACTTTGAAATCTGAATTGAATTAAAAAAAATAATTGTAATTAAATTATCGATTTGCGTATAAAGTATTGATTAGTTAAGTTATAACACTTTAATGAAAAATTTCTTTGTTTTTTTTAAATAAACTTAATATTTAATTTATTTTTATATATACATAAAAATAACAGAAATATTAAAATTTTTTTTTTATGTAAAATATAATTAAGTATTGAAAATTTTAACAAAATTTTAATAAAAAATAATTTAATAATCTTTTGTTCAAACATTGAAATAAATTAATTAAATTAATATTATGATGGTATAATAATATTTTTATTGTATTTAAATAAGAAAAGTTTATTAATTTTTAATGAATATGTTAAAACTTATAATATTAATATAATTAATATTGTATTTTGTTTAATATATTTTGTATGACATTAAAATATATATATTAAAAAAATATTGTTATTTAAATCTATTTTAATATAATTTTATTTATTATCATTTCATAATGTAAATAACTAGATAAATGTACATCTAAACTGCAATAATCTAAAAAAGACAAAATAATATAAATGTGATTATATAAATAAAATTTATATTTTTTAATTTAATTTATATTTTTTAAATTAATTAATAAAAAATGTTGTTTATTAATGATTAGTTAATTTTATAACATCTAAAATTATAATTTAATTCTATATCATAATCATAATCGATTTAATTCGATTTAAATCGATATTAATTTAACTAGAGAACGATAGATGAGGTAACTGTATATACATGATATACAACGAACCATTTCGTTGTATTCTTTTGGAAGATTGAGAGGAAATTGATATTTATTCGTTACACTATTTATAATAGTGTTATGTACTCTTGATAGTGAACTTTATATAATCGGTTTTGTAAATTTTATTCTTCTTAAATTTTATTAACTGTGATTAATAACAAAAAATGGCTCCGCATGTAGAAACAATACCAAAAGAAATTTTAGAATTTCCAAAAGATGTACCGAAAAATGGGATTAATGCAGTTTTATTAGGACCACCTGGTAGCGGTAAGGGTACACAGGTGAAATTTATTTAATCTATAAAATTTAAACTTAATATTTTTAAAATATCGATCCAAATTATTTAATAAAATGTTTTATTATATTTTAGGCACCATTATTAAAAGAACGTTATTGTGTATGTCATCTATCTACAGGCGATATGCTTAGAGCAGAAATTAATTCTGGATCTGCTCTTGGAGCTGAAATTAAAAAAATAATTGATGAGGGTAAATTAGTCAGTGATGATCTTGTAGTTAATATGATTGATCATAATTTAAACAAACCTGAATGTAAACGTGGTTTTTTGTTGGATGGTTTTCCTAGAAGTGTTCCACAAGCTGAAAAAGTAAGAAAGTTTAATTCAAAGTTAATATCACGAATAATTATTAATTTCTTTTTATTTAACTTATAAATATATATATAAATATATATATATATATATTATATA
>NW_006263321.1:254909-268322 GCF_000469605.1 Apis dorsata | reverse complement strand
TAATATAAATTATTTTTTTTTTCTATTTAAACAGCTTGATCAAATGTTAAAGAAGAGACAAACTAAATTAGATGCTGTGGTAGAGTTTGGAATTGATGATAATTTGTTAATAAAAAGAATCACAGGTCGTTTAATTCATGCTAAAAGTGGTAGATCATACCATGAAGAATTTGCTCCTCCTAAAGAATATATGAAAGATGATGTAAGCAATAATAATTATTTTTATTAAATTTATAATTACAATTTGTAAATGAAATTAAAAATTATGTTGAGCTGCAAATAATTTTTTTGTTAATAGATTACTGGAGAACCATTAATTAGAAGATCTGATGATAATATAGAAGCATTGAAGAAACGATTATCCACATATCATACAGAAACTGTACCTTTGATCGATTATTATGCTTTACAAGGGATTCACTATTATGTTAATGCAGCTCGATCTAGTAAAGATGTTTTTAAAGATATTGATTGCATTTTCCTAAAAGCAACTAAACAACAGGAAAAAAAAGGTTTCTTTAGTCGATTCTTTTAAGATGTTCAATGAAAAAAAAATTACACCTCATTTTTTTCTTGTAAGTAAAAGGGCAATATGTAGTTAATGGGAAATAGTTTTAGAATCAAAATAACTTTCAGTAAAATTTAGCACACTTTAATATGATTTTGAATATAAAGACAATTTATGCTACTTTTAATCAATAGAATATATATTTTTTGTATATCTATAGAGTATATTTAAGACAAAATGTTAAAAAAGGAAAAAATTAATATGACTTTAATATTATTTTAATTGCCAACAATTTATATATTCAAAACATTATCACAAGCTAATAAGTCAAATGCACACATTTTAATAATAGAACAAGTTTAATTTAATATTTTGACATATGATTTATTATTTGACTGCATAATCAAATGACATTTATTTTTATATAATAAAAGGCATTATTTGTTTTTTAAAATTCTATTATAGAATATATTTTCATTTTTTTCTACTCTTTTGTTACTTTTGCTATTATGTTTATTTTGAAACATACATTTCTTAAGACTTTTATATCTTTTGTATAAAATATATTATTTCTTACATTTTTTTTTTTAATTTAAGTTTATATTTGGCAATTTTTAATATGAAACAAAAAATCCAATAATTAGGATATTTATATAAAATGTAAATATAAATGATAAAATTTTAAAAAAATAAAATTTCAATATTATTTTTTATGTAAGATTTTAATACATATATATATATATTATATACATATACATATATATATGTATATAATATTTTATACGCACATATGGTTTTATAAATTTTAATTTTGCATTTTAAAGCTAAAGAAAGAAATGTATGAATAGAAGATAATATATGTTTTAAGATATATTAGTAATACATTAGATTAAAATGTTTGTGCATTCTTAGATAATTTTCCAAGATGGCTATAAAATAAAATACAACATATACTAAAATCTATTTTCCATAATTCAAATATATACTAGTATACAATATTTCTGTATGTATATTGAAATATAGAATAAAATTTCTAATATTCTAAAATATTTTATTTTGTTTCTTTGAAAAAAGTGTGAATGAAATTATAATGATTAAAAGTGCGCGGTAAGCGCGCGGAGAGCGCCGCGTAATGTATCGCGCATGTGCATAGATTGCCAATTGTTCGTGAGTTTTGTGAGAAGCAGAGTTTGGGATAAATAAGTTTTTCCGCTTGTCGATTGGAGGGATAAAGGGGTAGAACCAGAGAAGGAGAATTTTTTCAATTTCTCAGTGGAAAACTGTGTTTTCCGTGTGCTGAGGGCCGGTGGCCGAGTGATGCACGCATATGTCTAGGCTCGGGGGAACTCAGGTTCTAGCCACAGCACAGGTGAAGAGGACGGCTGCTGATCACGCAGCGGTGTTAAATTTTGGTGCTGCAAAACGCAGCAAGCTGTCCGCCGTTGCGGTCACGGAGATCAACGAGATTGAAAACATGACGGATACGGCTGCAGCCACGACTGATACCCAAAAGAGAGCCAATTTCTCAGCTTTAACTGTTGGGAATCCAAACGGCGTCAACAAGATTTCACCAAGTTTGGCAAGCGCAAAACCTGGTACAGCTAGAAAACTCGTCATCAAAAATTTCAAAAGTAAGCAAGACCATGGGACTACTTAACCTCAAAATCAGCTGCTACTGTTCATGAAGATTTTTGGTGTAATTTATGATTGGCAATGTGCCTTCGTGGATTACGACATCTTTTTTAACATGATTTTGTAATTTTTGTGATATTCTTTTGCTTCATATTATTTAACGAAGGTCAAATTAATTCTAAATGCGATTAATAAAAATAAGCTGACATAACCTAACTTGACATCATGAAAGAATGAAATGAATAAACGTCTTTAAGACGCATTACTTGTTCTTTATATATTTATTAAAAATTTCATATTGATTGTATAATTAATTAAATATGTTAGTTCGTGTATTTATATTTTTAATTTTATTAAATAAAAATAAAGAATAAGTACGAATGAGCTATTTTAGTAATAATAGAAATTTCAAATTAAAACGTATTTATGATTCAATTTATATTTTTCAATTTATTATTATTATTTTTTTATTTTATTTTAAAATAAATTATTTTTTAAAAAAAGGATATAAAAGACATTGTATCCTATATATGTATTATTAATACATATTGATTATAAAAAATATATTAATAAGTAAAAATATTTATAGAATGAAAATTATATTTATATAAGAAATAATAATAAATACAAATATTATATTAAAAATTTTATATAGATAAACCAAAATTACCAGAAAATTATCAAGAACAGACATGGGAAAAATTACAAGAAGCTGTAATAGCAATACAAACTAGCAAGAGTATTCGTTATTCATTAGAAGAGCTTTATCAAGCAGTTGAAAATATGTGTAATCATAAAATGGCATCCACATTGTATACAAAGTTAACAAGGTTAACAGAAGCACATGTGCAAGCAAATATAGAACAATTTTTAGCAGAATCAATGGATAGGCATATATTCTTAAAAAAAATGAATGAATGTTGGCAATCACATTGCAGACAAATGATTATGATTAGAAGTATTTTTCTATATTTGGATAGAACATATGTATTACAAAATCCAAGTATTTTATCCATTTGGTATGTTTAAAAAATTTAAAAATGTTATTAAAAATTATTAAAAATAAATTTTTTTATATTTTTTTGCTCAGTATTTGTATTATTTTAGGGATATGGGTTTACATTTGTTTAGAGTGTATATTGTTTTGAATAACTTAGTTCAAACACGTACAGTAGAAGGATTACTTATGCTCATAGAAAAAGAACGTCAAGGTGATACAGTGGATAGAACACTTCTTAAATCATTGTTAAGAATGTTATCAGATCTACAAATCTACCAAGATGCCTTTGAAACTAAGTATGATTTTATATATATATGTATATATACATATATATTATATATTTTATTAAGTCTTTATTTCTATAGATTTTTGGTTGCTACTGAAAGACTATATGCTGCTGAAGGACAACGACTGATGAATGAACATGATGTTCCTGAGTACTTAGCACATGTGGACAAACGACTTCAAGAAGAAAATGAACGTTTGTTACATTATTTGGATGCATCTACAAAGTGAATATTTATTTTATATCATATCAATAATTAACTAATTATACTAATTATAGTATTATTATTAATTAATATTAATTTAATATTATAGATGGTCCTTAATACACACAGTAGAAAAGCAATTATTGTCTGAACATATTACCAGCATTTTACAAAAAGGATTAAGTGGTTTACTGGATGAAAATAGAATTAATGATTTATCTTTACTTTATAATTTATATAGTCGAGTGAAAAATGGCCTTGTAGAACTTTGTCTAAACTTTAATTCTTATATTAAGGTATTTTATAAATTGTTCAAATATTTACAATTTTAATTATATGTAATAGATACATTTTTTATTTTTGTTCATAGAAAAAAGGTAAAACCATAGTTATAGATCCCGAAAAAGATAAAACTATGGTTCAAGAACTCTTAGATTTCAAAGATAAAATGGATAATATAGTTAACACATGTTTTCATAAAAATGAGAAATTTGCAAACAGTTTAAAGGAAGCTTTTGAAGCTTTTATTAATCAACGTGCGAATAAACCTGCTGAATTAATAGGTAATATTGTATTTATTTGAATAATAATATTTATTATCCATATTTAATTTATTTTTTTTTAATTATAGCGAAATTTGTTGATTGTAAACTTAGAGCGGGTAATAAAGAAGCAACAGAAGAAGAATTGGAAAGATTATTAGATAAAATCATGGTATTGTTTAGATTTATACATGGAAAAGATGTATTTGAAGCATTTTATAAAAAAGATTTAGCTAAACGTTTATTAGTTGGTAAATCAGCTTCTGTTGATGCTGAAAAATCCATGTTATCCAAATTAAAACAAGAATGTGGAGGAGGTTTTACTAGTAAATTGGAAGGAATGTTCAAAGATATGGAACTTAGTAAAGATATTAATATTGCTTTTAAACAGGTAATAATAAAACTTATGTTTAATTATTTATTTTTAGTTTATTTTTAATTTAATACATTTACAAATTATTTTTTATATATTATTTATTTAATTATATGATTGTAAAACTTTTTTTATATTTTAAATTAGTATGCAGGAAATTTGCAAAGTGAATTGTCTGCTAGTAATTTGGATTTAACTGTTTCAATACTTACAATGGGTTATTGGCCAACATATCCTGTAATGGAAGTAACATTACCACCAGAAATGGTTCAATATCAAGATGTATTTAATAAATTTTATTTGGGCAAACATAGTGGTAGAAAATTGCAATGGCAACCTACTTTAGGGCATTGTGTATTAAAAGCTTGGTTTAATCAGGTATTATTGATATATGAATGTATTAAATTTATATTAAATAGTTAATTATATATTCCATAGAAATATTTCACTTAAATGTCAAAATAGGGCAACAAAGAACTTCAAGTTTCATTGTTTCAAGCATTGGTGTTAATTTTGTTTAATGATGCTGACAATTTGTCCTTGGAAGATATAAAAGCAGCAACAAATATAGAAGATGGTGAACTTAGAAGAACTTTACAATCTTTAGCTTGTGGAAAAGCCAGAGTGTTACAAAAAAATCCAAGAGGAAGGGATGTTGCAGATAATGATAGATTTGTTTTTAATGCAGACTTTACAAATAAATTATTCAGAATTAAGATAAATCAAATTCAAATGAAAGAAACGGTATGATCTTTTAAATAATTATTTTTTTTTACATAATACATAATTAAAAAATGTATTATTTATTTTAGAATGAGGAACAAAAAGCTACAGAGGAAAGAGTATATCAAGATAGACAATATCAGATAGATGCAGCTATTGTTAGAATTATGAAAATGAGAAAAACACTTTCGCACAATTTGTTGATTAGTGAATTATACAATCAACTTAAGTTTCCTGTAAAGGTATTGCGGTTTATAAAATAATATATATTATGAAGATTTTAAATATATTGAATTATATAATTATGAAAAAAATTTTTCAGCCTGCAGATTTAAAAAAGAGAATTGAATCTCTCATAGATAGGGATTATATGGAACGAGATAAAGATAATGCAAATGAGTACAATTATGTTGCATAACCTGAACCAAATACCAAAGTCATTTTAGACTGGGTGGTCACTGTGTTTTTTAGCAAAAAAACCAATTTGTTTTGGTGTTTGCTCATTGTGAATGTGACATGTTGAACAAGAAAAAAATGAAAAACTTATAACTGATTGAATATTAGCATAATGTTGCATTATGTGATCAGTTAATAAAAAAAATAGAGTGGACTCTATAAATTCGGTTTTTATAGTGCGTAATGAATACTGGACAATTGAGGTCATTTTTAAGATAGTGCTTTACTGTTATTATTCTTCTGTTTATGGATTTCGCTAAAAAAGGACCATGTGCAAAATATCTAATACAGCATTTAAATATATCAACAGTTTTTTATGCAGAACAGTTTTTCACAGCATACAGGTCTAAGAAGATAACATAGAATATTCTAAGAATTAAAAAAATTGCAATGACCGAAAGTGAATAGGAATGCGTTATTTATAATAAATAGAAGAGATAGTGTATTATTGATATTAAACTGGTCATTGAAATAATTTTAAACAAATAGAAAATATATTATGAAATAATAATTCATGTACTGAATATGTTCATTACATAAAAAAGTACTTCATTACAGAATTTTAAGAATACCGAAAAGGAAAAACTACGGTACGTTCATATTGAAAAAAATGAACAAAAAAATATTTGAAGAAATCTTATTAAGAACATAATATTATGAATTTCTATAACAAATTTTTGTATATTACCTTATAATACAGAGTTTATAAATCCAATAGGAAAACACATACAATTTGTACAAATAATGTCCATTTTTGTCAAAAAAAAAAAAAAAAAAAATAGTAAAGCAATACATATGTAAATTTATAATAAATTTAATAATAATATGAAACATCTTTCAAATAGTGCATGTTTTATTTATAACCTGCATATTATTAAAATTAATATTTTTTAATGTATTTTTCTCTACTAACAAATGTATCTTTTTTATGAAGATAAAAAGAACAAATAATAAAAGTGTTTCATATTATTATAAAATAAGTACTCTGCCATTAGCTTTACAATTTTCACTACATATGATAAATTATAATAACTATTTAAATATAAATACAAATAATATCATATTTACTTGATACTTACTTTTTGCATATCTTTTGAGTGAATTATAGCTTGATAAAGTACAAGTTTATAAAAATATATGAATCTTCTATCTTTATATATAAATTAAAAATCAATGTGATATAAATTATTCTTGACTAATTATCAATTTACTTTATATAGATCATAATATAAATTAAAAATTTTAATAATTCCGTTTAGAATAAATTTTTTCAATTTGTAGATTGCAAAAATATTATGTTTTACAGTATTTTCATTAACTATGATTTATTAATATTTCAGGAAATTTTAAAATTATGCTTTTAATATGCTAACATATTTCTTTATTTTTTATGTAAAATTATTTTTTTTTTTAGTAACTCTGTATTACAAGGTTATTTCACAAATGAATGTTAAAGAAATAATTTATTATTCATGTAAATGCTGTGCAAAATAAAATTTCTAGCAAGATAAAGTATAAATAAAATTACTGTAACTATATGCTAAATCGAATACAGAATTTCTTATTATCTTATTTACTGTAATTTAAAGATGAAAACAAAAAATTATTGTAAAAAGAAGGTCCAGTGCTTTTTTGTGAATACAAATATCTAATTATATTCCATAAACTACATAAGAAAACATTTTCAAAAAAAAACAGAATTTCATAACGTAGAAATCGATTGTTATTGAAAAAAAGAAAATATATATATAAATAAATATATTATTAATACAATCAATAAAATTTGAATCATCCAGTGGCTTGTTCAGTCATTTTATGTGTAATTATGAAATAGCTTATTAATGAAATTTTGTATAAACAAAAAAAATGTTGATGAACCATTAGGTAATTTTAATGCAAATCCTATGAAAAGTTTTAATATATATTAAAACTATCTCCCAAACGCAGTACATGGTAAATTCATATAAAGAAATCATTTTAAAATAGATTCAAAAAGATAATATTTTCATGTTATTTCAGAATTTTGTTATTTTATTTGATTTCTTTTAGAAATAATGCAAGAAAATTATAAATGATTTAAATTATATAAATTAAATTTCATAAATTACCTTATACTGCGTTTCCTCTGTATTACATTCAAAAACTTATTTTTGTGTAATCGTTCGTAGATTTAACAGATTGTAAATAGGATAAGATTCCATACTTGTAATAAAATAAAAGAAAAAACTCAAGTTATGTTTTGTGCATGATATTTACATTTTATTTACAAGATAAAATATTAAGTTATAAAATTATTTATGTTTTTACAATTACGATTGAAATAACGATGCATTTTTACAATACTTATCTTAAACGTACTATAAATTATCATGAAAAATTATTTTGTTAAAAAAATTATATACAAGAAAATTTTATAAGTATTTCATATCTTTAAAAAGATATTTTTCTAAATATATAATCTTTTTTAGCGGTTTTCTTATTCTCTTAATTTTTCTACGTGTTTGGTTTTTATATCAATTTCGTAAAGCAAAGATTTTGCAAGATTATTAGCATTAGCCTGTTTATTTAAAAAATCAGATACTAATTTAGAAGGAAGCTTTCCACCTCCGTGTGCTAAGCATTCTTTCCAATATCGATTGCCTGTCATTCGATTGAAAGGATCTGCTTGAAAATATGTTTGCCATATCCATGAAGCAATTGCTCGAGATACTAAATAAGAATAATATTTCGCACCATATCCAACTAAATGAGAAAATCTTAATTGCCATGCCTAAAAATATAATTTTTTATTTATAATTTTTATGATTTATAATAAATTATTATAAAAACTAAACAAAAAAAATTACATACTGTATTTTCAATATAAGGAAGTTCATAGTATTTTCCTTGTATTTCTTTCAAAATTTCAGTTGATGACTTTTCTAATTGTCCACTGTGATAAACTTGATCTAACATGCTATAATATATTTGATTTTGTAATTCAGAAGCACAAAATATATTCTTTGAAGCATATAATTTATCTAATAATGTTATTGGTATTTGTTCAAAAGTTTGAAAATGTCTAGCAAATGTGGATACAACCTAATAATATATATTAATATATATAAATTATAAATGATAAAATTTATTTAAAAATTATTTAAAAAGTTGATTATAATTTTTAATAACTTACTCTTGGATCACTTGCAAAATATTCCATTAAAATACTTGGAACTTCTGCAAAATCTGTACTGCATCTAGTTCCTGTTACATGCTGGTACTTTGTTCTACCTAGCATAGAATGTAATGCATGACCCATTTCATGGAATAAATTTTCTACAGAAGAAGGACTAAGTAGACATGGTTTGGACCATGTTGGAACTGGTAATGATAACATTAATACTACTATAGGATTCTAAAATAAACATTTGAATAATGATAATAATGAAAAATATTATTAAATTAAAATGTATATATACAAGGTATTCATTATTTTATTAAATTAATAAAAAAAATGATTTAAATAAAAATTAATCAACACTCGGTTAGCAATTGTAAAAGTTATTAAAACACATTTACTAGAAAATTAAAGTTATCTTATCAAAATACTAACTAATCTTTTTATTTAAAATATTTATCGGATTATTCTAAAAAATTATGTGATTGTTATAATGAGTACCTTATGTATGTATATATTCTATATAAATTTTCTATTTTTTCTTCATTTAAATTATACCTGATAAGATCCATCAGATAATTGCCTTCCACCTCTAATAGTAAAATGACAATCTTGATTAGGTTTTCCTTCTCTTTCAAAAAAATCACAATATATGTAACCCAAAACTGCTTCATTTTCATCTATTACAACAATTTTATGTACATTATTTGCCCAAACTTCACCAGATAAAACTGGTACATATTCCAATCGGATACCATATAATGCTTGTATCAATATATTAATTCCATCCATACAAGCACCAAGTGAAAAATATGGTGCAAATTCAGTAATAGATATATTTAACCAATTTCTTTTTGCTTTTGCTGTAAAATAAGCTGTATCCCATGGCATTATTTTCTATTATAAAAAATAAAAAATAATGTAAATTATTAATTTATATATATATATATATATATATATATATATAATAACATTTTTTTAAATAAAAATATTATAAATAATATCTAATAAATATCTAAACCTGTTTTATAGGTGATTCAATATTTTTCATTTTTTGCATTTCATTAAAATCTTGTTTTGTTTTAGACTTTAAATTATCATTTAAGATATTAAGAAATTCATATATTACTTCAGGTGTTTCCATAGTACTTCCTTTAACAGCTCTATAAATTGTTTACTTTTAATACATATAAGTATACAAATAATACATATTAATTTTAGTTAATTTTAGTTTTATCAATAAATATTTATGATCTACCGATGAGCATAAGATGAAAATCCACATAGTTTAGCCAAAGTATATCTAGAATTTAAAAGTTCTTGTAGAAGATATTCTTGTTCTTCATCAGGATATAGAAATATACGATATGCTGTTTCTCTAAGTAAGCAATTAGGAGAATCTACATAAAGTCCTTGAACATATATTTTATTATCCTTTTCTGTGAAACTAAAATATTTTTTAAAAAACATTTTAAATCTCATATTTTAAATGAAAAAATTATTTATTTACGAAACTTACTATTGTCTTATATTAGGTGGAACAATACTAGAATCTACTGCTCTTGTATTACTAGCACCTGTCATAAATTTTTGACCTATCTATTTGGAAAAAAAAATTATATAATAGATGTTTTTAAATATATATATATATAGTATAAACATTTATATAAATAAATAAAATATACTAATCTATATACTTGTAATATATAATAATTCAATTGTACAACTTTTTCTCTTATAGATTCTGGTAAATGAATAGCACATAATTCAAAATCAGATAAGAATAATGTTGCAACATGTTTATCTACTATAGATGTTTCCTGAATATCTTCATTATATACTATGTGTTTCAATGCATTATATAATTCACGATGAGTATTTAATCTAAAAAAATTTGTAAATAATTTTTATACTATTTTTTTGAAAAAATTATAAATATTCATTAATTTTTTTAATATTTTTAAAAGTAATTACTTCTCTACAATACCACTAACAGAGAGACAAGTCTTCTCTGCAGCTGTAACAAACTGTTTTTGTGGATGTGCAATTCTAATAAACTCTGCTAAATCTGCAACTTTACATAATGTATCAGACATATCATCAAAAATTTCTACCATTTTTCGTTTTCTATTTTGACTCATAGCTTCTGCTATAAGTGCATCTGTTTGAGATATTGCTTGATCTCTTAAAACATTAAATCCTTCTGATGTTTTTAATTCAGATATTCCAAATAATCCCTATAAAAAATATCAAAATTTTAAAACTTAATATATTTTATACAAATAATTATGAATATTTTAAAAAATATATATTTTTTAAAATAATATAAAAAATATAATAATGTAAAAAATATACTCACAGTTTCTTTTTTCAAAAAATCAAATCCATATTTTTCTTTATTAATAGAATTGAATGCTGTTGCAAGAGATGACCATGTATTTACATTCCTATATCTTTTGCAATTTCTTGGAAATTGTTTCTTCAACATTTGGATCATTTTTTATAATAATATACTATAATATATTAAAAGTTTTCAAGAATAGAAATTATTATATTCATTCAAAATATTATAAGTCAAAACACAATTTAAAGAATTTTTATGCAAATTTTTGAATATTAATTTAAATTATAATGATAAAACATGTAATTAAAATTTTTTTAAATAATAGAATAATTCATATATAAAAAAATAAATAAAATAAATTATTAATAAATTATTTAATCTTTATTTTCACATATAGTCATATAGTCATTTGATTATAATATTTATTTTTTATGAAATGACAAAAATATTTTTAAAAATAAAATAAGTTTGTTATTGTACATTTATTAGAAAACGATATGCTAGAGGTTATAAATATGTATAATGATTTATATAGTGTACTTAACAGAAAGTAACAATCTTAAGATATATGATTCTATTTTTGACTGGATGATGGCATTACTGTGATTTTAACTAAGTCTGTAGTTACAAGTTAAAAATGGTGTTACAAGTAAAAATATAAATTTTATTAGAATTATATGAAAATAAAATTGAAAGTGAAAATGAAGAAAAAACAGAATAGATATGTTTTAATAAAAAAAATATTCAATTTATAAAATAAATTTCTTTTGATTGACAAAAGTTCAAAAATTTTTTATTTGAGCATGATTTGTTTATTGAAATAATTTGTTAGATAATTCAATTTTCTATTAAATTTTGAGGTTATTTACGAATATAAATGGTGAGAAAATTAATTTTTTCAATCATATGTAGTTATTTAAACAAAACGAATATAAGAGGTTTCTATATATCAAGTAGAAGGGGTATATGTTCTTGTGTACTATCAAGGATATATCTTATATTGTTCATATATTACTTGATATCACTTAATTTATTCCGTAATAATTTTTTTAATTTATATAATTAGACATATTTTTATTTTTGATTTTATTGAATTGTGTAATTTTTTCAATTATGTTATTTTTATGTTTAATAATCATTTATAATATTTGATTTTTTTTTATATAAATTATTTTGTTCTTAAATTAAATTACAATATCATATAAAATTAATATATATATATATATATATATTATCCAATTCAGAATAATATATTTATTTTTATTTTTTACATTTATTTGTTGAAATTTATTTTTTTATTTTTCATTTATATTTATCTTATCTAAAATTAATCTCGTTTTGTTTTCTTGCAGTCTAATTCTATGATATGTAAAGATTTATTCACTGCTGTTAAACAATTAGCAGACAGTGAGATTGAATTAATAAAGACTATAGAAAATTCAAAGAAAACAAATAATATTAAAAATATTAAAAATACTATGTCTACGACAGATAAGAAAAGTGTCAAAAAATCTACAAAAGTATTCAATGTAAATATAAAAATCATAAAAGAATAATTTAATGATAATTGTAAATTTTTTATTTTTTTCATTTGATTAGGTTCGTCCATCTGCTGCTTTAATAGCAGCTAAACGTGAAGCAGCTCAACAACGTATATTACAAGGAAAAAAATCTAATAATGTTTTTATACATGATATATATCAAAAAGCTATTGATGCATATAATATAAAAAGAATGGAAACTGGTATTGTATTTGATCATTCTATGGCAGAACATAAATGTCTTTGGGATTCAAATTATCCAGAATGTCCTGCTAGATTGATAAGAGTTTTACAGAGATGTGAAGAATTGGGCTTAATAAATAGATGCAAGTTGATAACACCGAGATTAGCTTCAGAGAATGAAATACTTATGAAACATAGTCAAGAACAAATAGATATTTTAAAGAGTACTGATGGGTGTACAGATACAAATAATTTAGAATTATTATCATCAAAATATGATGCCATTTATATACATCCTGTATGTAAATAATTATTAATTATGAAGTAAAACAATATATTCATTTTAAATATTTATATTTAAATCATTTAAAATTGCTCTAGTCTACTTATCGATTGTCTCTATTAGCCGTGGGTTCAACAATAAATTTAGTAGAAAGCATTTGCAAAGGAGAAATCCAAAATG
>NW_006263321.1:233527-254461 GCF_000469605.1 Apis dorsata | reverse complement strand
TCAAAAAAAAAAAAACTAAAAAACTTTTTTAGGTATGTTTGATAAATAATTTTAAATTAAAGATATATACTATATGCTATGATTTTTTAAGTTTTCTTGATTCATTTAAAAAATAAAATTTTATATGTTAAACATTATATATTAATATTTTAGATATTTCTGGATAATTATCTTTGAATATTGTGTATATTACATATACATTTAATGTTATGTTATAAAAGAATAAACTTTTATTTTAATTTTTAGAATAAATTAAAAAAAAAGGTTATAAACATATATTATAAAAATTTTATACAATACTATAAAAAAATGTTGTTTTCTTAAATAATAATAAATGAACTAAGATTCATAACATATATATGAATATATATTTTTTTATTTACAGTGATTTAACATGGTAAAATTTTTCAATTTTTTCTAGAATTCAGGAAAAAAAATATTAATGTTACTTTTTCCATTTTTTATAATATATTCTAGACCACCAGGACATCATGCAATGAAATCAGAATATTGTGGATATTGTTTTTTTAATAATGTTGCAATAGCTGCAGAAAAAGTTTTATGTAATAATTTAGCTAATAAAATTTTAATTGTTGATTGGGATGTACATCATGGGCAAGCTACTCAACAAATGTTTTATGATAATCCACGGTATATAAATATTTTTGTAAACATTCTATTATCTATAAATATTATAATAGTATAAATTTAACTAATAATTAATTATAAATTTTATATATAGAGTAATTTATTTCTCTATTCATCGTTACGAAAATGGTGAATTTTGGCCAAATCTTAGAGAATCTAATTTTCATTTTGTTGGAGATGACTTAGGAGAGGGATATAATTTTAATGTGCCACTTAATAAAATTGGTATGACTAATGCTGATTATTTAGCTATATTTCAACAAGTTTTATTGCCAATGGCTTATGAGGTAAAAATATTACATTATTATAATTTATTTTAAGTAATATAATTTAAATAATGTAATTGTAAAAAATAATAATATAAATTCTGAATATGATTTCTGAAAAAAGATCATTTTTAATTATTCTAGTTTCAACCAGATCTTATAATAGTATCAGCTGGTTATGATGCAGCTTTGGGTTGTCCAGAGGTAAAATAATAAATATTATTTACTTTTTCTTATAATTTTATCTTAGTTTAATTCAAATCTTATCATTGTCTGGATTTAATTTATGAAAATGAAAAAGTTTAAATATATACATATCTCAGAACAAATGATATGAGAGAATAAAAAATAATTTTACATGCAAAAATAAATAAATAAAAATATATATATATTTTTTTTATTTTTATTTTCGAGTTTGAGAATTTATCATTTAATTAATTTTCAATTAGATAATTAGAAAAAAATCATCATAAATATAAAAATGAAAAAAAAATTAGTTTTAAAGGAAATAAAAATTAAAAATTCGTTTAGTATTAATATTTGGTTACTTTTTAATTGTATATATTATATTCAATCTTTATTTTTCAAGAATGAAATTAAATGTGTATAATATGTAAAATAAACTTTTATCAATAATTTTAGAAATTAGCCAAATTCATTTGTAAAATTATAAACTGATAGACTTTGATTTATTTGAGTTGTTTGTTAATTTTGATTCACTCATTTGATTTTATTCATTTAAAAAATTTTCAAACTTGGTTTTCTCAAAGACTAAATAAAAAATAAAAAAATGTTATCCTCTCCCTTTGATTTACGAAAAATCGTATATTAATAAAGTATATATATCTATGAAGAATTTTAATATTTTTGTTTTATTAATATTTAGGGTGAAATGTTGATAACACCTGCATGTTATGCTCATTTACTATCATCATTATTATGTTTAGCTTCTGGAAAAGTTGCCATTATATTAGAGGTATAATATATTTTCATTCTATTATTGAATTTTATTGTATATCTATAATTTTTCAAATATATTATTTTCATTATATTTTTCATTGCAGGGTGGTTATTGTTTAAAGTCATTAAGTGAAAGTGCAGCATTAACATTGCGTACTTTGTTAAATGATCCATGTCCTATGTTAGAAACTCTTACATTACCTTCAATAAGGTAAACTAAAAATATAAACATGTATAATTATATAATTATATAATATTTAATCATGATTATATATATTTAATATAATTTTAGTATACGTGATACAATTTTGAATACAATTTATACACATAAACCATATTGGAAATGTTATCAATATCAAGATACATATAGTATTAATAGTACACCAAATAATAAAGAAGAAAATACTAATCAATATTTACCTATAGTTATATTCAAGTAAGAAATTAAATTATTTTTAACAAAATTTATTATTATTATTTTTAATTATATAAATATTTATCTATTTCAGAGAAACTGATGTTAGACCAAAAGTATATGAAACTCAAAATTGTTATCCAATTCAAACTCAAGAAATTATTGAAATAATAGAAAAGCAACTGAATATATTAATACAATGTAAGTATTTTTAATTTGATAATTTAACAATTAATTATATACATATAATGTATATATATAATAATATAAAATTTATAAATGTAAACTTCCTTTTAGTTACTAATTTGTCTAAAGCACCTAATAAAGTATGTATTGTTTATGATGATAGAATGCTAAAACATTACGATATATCTGATGATAATCATCCAGAAAAACCACATCGTATTAATATTATTTATAAAAAATTTCAAGAATATAATCTACTTGATCGAAGTTATGTGCAACAGGTATGTAAATTTATTTTTAAAAAAGAACTTTTTCACTATTAAAATGAATGCATCAACATTTTTATTTGAAATATTAATTTTTATTATCGATTATTTTGAAGGGACGAAGTGCAACAAAAGAAGAGTTATTATTAGTCCATACAAAAGAATATATTGATAAAATAAAAAATACAAAAAATTTAAAATCAAAAGAGCTAAAGAAGCAGGCAGAAACATATAATTCAGTTTATTTACATCCTGAAACATGGTCAAGTGCTTGTGTATCAACTGGATCATTATTACAAGTAATTGATAGTGTTTTGAATGGAGAAAGTCAATCTGGTATTGCTATCATTAGACCTCCAGGGCATCATGCTACAGAGGATGCAGCATGTGGTTTTTGTATTTTTAACAATGTAGCTATAGCAGCTAAATATGCCATAGAATTTCATCATGTAAAAAGGTATTACAATTAACTTATTTTATATATTGACTATATTGACTATCTCGATATAAATAATAATATAATTTTCAGAGTATTGATAGTAGATTGGGATGTACATTATGGTAATGGAACTCAATCTATTTTTGAAGAAGACTCTAAAGTTTTATATATATCTGTTCATCGTTATGATAATGGTAGTTTTTTTCCAAACTCTAAACGAGCAAATTACTCTTATGTTGGTTCTGAATCAGGAGAAGGTTTCACTGTTAATATACCATGGAATAAGGTTAATCTTAGAAGATATTCTGCGAAGTTAATATTAATAAAATTAGAATTATTGTAATTATTTGTATTATTTGTATTATTTAGAAAGGAATGGGTGATGCAGAATATATAGCAGCGTTTCAGCAAATAATAATGCCAATTGCTTATCAATTTAATCCAGAATTGATTTTAGTTTCTGCAGGTTTTGATGCCTGTATTGGTGATCCTTTAGGAGGTACAGTACTATTTTATAAATATTCTTTATTATTGTAAAATTTTATATTAATATTTTCCTTATTTTTAAGGTTGTTTTGTAACACCAGAATTGTATGGACATTTAACACATTGGCTATCTTCTTTAGCTAATGGCCGTGTTATTCTTAGTCTTGAAGGAGGTTACAATACTAATTCAGTTGCACATGCAATGGCTATTTGTACGAAATCATTGCTTGGTGATCCTTTACCAATATTAGAAAGTGGACAAATTCCATGTGCAAGTGCTGTTCACACTATCCATAATGTTTTAAAAACGCAAAAACAATATTGGCCAAATTTAATGTTTAATTTATCATTACCAAAAGAAAAAATTCTTTCTAAACCTAAAGTGTCATATAAAAAGACAAATGAACAAGTTATAAACAACGAAGAACTTTTAAAATATTCTGAATCTAAGATAGCATTGGAAGAAATTGAGACAGAAAAAATGCAAAATAAAAAAATTGCAACCTGGAAATTCATAAACAAAATTAAAAACGAAGATGAAAAAGATTTTAGTGACAAATTAGATGAAGCGATTGATTCATATTACGAGTCACAAAATACTCAACTTAATGATAATACTTTCTATTACGAAGGTATGATAAATTAGAAATATATATATATACAAAGTATTAAAAAAAAGATCTAAAACTTTAAGGGCTTCTAATATTTAAAAAAAGCAAAAAATATTCAATTATGTAAATTCTTAATTTTTTCGAGTAAAATCGATTTTTGTCATTTATAAATATTGGATGTCGTAATTAAAATTCTTTGTTGAATATAAATAAAGAGATTTATTTAATAGTATATTAATTCAAAATTATAAATATAAAATTATTATTAAAGATTATTCATATATGTAAATGAAATAAAAAACATTGGCAAGATCATATATAAAATATATTTGTCATTTCCATAATAAGTAAATATTAAAGACTGAAGAATAATTTATTTTTTCATATTATATAATATTAAATGCATTGAAAATTTATATTTGTATTTGAAGCAATTTTTATTAATATAAATAATAATTTTATGTTGAGCAAATGTATTTCTAAATCATCCTTCACATGATATTGAATGTATATGAATTTTTATACTGATAAAAGTTGATTTTATATCGAAAATGATTTATATTGATTGGACATTTTTGCTTCTTGTGATGTATTATAAGCCTTTAAGCTTTTAAACTCTTTTATTAATTTCTTATATATCTATAAATCTAATATCTATAAAATAGTTTATCACATAAAGAATTATTTTTATAGTTTCTAAATATACAAAGACATGTATGAATCAAGATCAAAAAGAAGGACATTCTAATGAAAATTTTACCAGTTTTGCTGCTGGTAGTAGTGGTAAACAGAATGAAAGAATAGTTAAACAAATAAGTGGCAATAAAAATTTATATGATTATTTTTCAGAAAATTTACAAGTAATTAGTATTTAAAATTTTTAATATTATATATTATATATTTGATATTATATATTAATTAAATATATTACTAAATTAATTTTCATTATTTGGAATTTTTTATAAAATTCTATAGGCACTAATAGCTGGAGACATGTTTGCAGTGATACCTTTAAGAGAATGTCCACATTTAGATAATATTAGGGATGTGCCAGCTTTGGGAATTGATGTACATTTACCTTGTGTAGAATGTGGAAGTACTGCTGAAAATTGGATCTGTCTACAGTGTTATATTATTCATTGTGCGCGTAATATTAATCAACATGGTGTATTACATGCTGAAAAAATGGAACATCCATTGGCACTAAGTTTTAGTGATTTATCAGTTTGGTGTTATAAATGTGAAGCATACATAGATAATCCAGTAAGTTTTAAATATTTGTTGTAAAAATATTTTAATATGATCTTTTTTAATGTTTAATAATATTTGTAGCGATTATTTGCTGCTCGTAATGCTGCACATCAAAGCAAATTTAACGAGGAATTGCCATGGACATATAATGATGACTGAAATAAAAATATATTTAAAAAAATTTGCAATTAACTATGTATTTTATAATATCTGTAAATCTATAAAGTATATACTTTTATTTCTGTATTATGTTTAGATAAATTGTTAACATAATTTATGTATTATAATATTTTATAGCTTTTATCACAGATAAGATATAGAATAGATCTAACATTTAATGCATTTTTTTATTTTATGTCTTAAAGATTAGAACTTTTTAATCATTTTAATATTCTTAACATTATCAATTCAATTTAAAATAATATTAAAATATTAGTAATAATTGGAAATTAAATTTTCATATAAAATTAAATAAAAAAATAAAAAATAAACTTTTATATAAAATAAAAAATAAGAATGTTTATATAGAATTNATATTATTCCACACTTATGTACATATCTTTAATTACAAAAAATTGCTTTTATTAAATGAAGATTAGAAATAAATTTTTATTTATTTATTTTGTAATTATTTTAATAAAATATTTTTAAGAATTAGGAAAAATATTATAATGATATATTATATATATTATTTATAATTTATTTTTTATCTTATTAGATTTTTATTTATAATTTATTTTAAAATCGATGCTCAGTTTTAATCAATTACAATATTAATTCACAAATTAGTCTCATGGAAATTAACATATTTTTTTTTTAAATGAAATTACATATTTTCTATATTCTTGAATTAATTGTTTTCTAAAATAACATTTGATTTTTTTAAATATTATAAATTATTTATAATATATTTATATGAAGTAATACGATGAAATATATATAATTATAAATTAAAGAATTAGACACATTATAGTTTTAAAAGAAAAGTAATAATAAAAGTATATTCAATTGACAATCGATGTTTTATGATCGAGAATATATCGAGCAAGTAAAGAGAGGAAATAGTGAAAAAAAAATAAAGATAAAAATTCAGAACTTATTTAAAATATCGCAAAAGAAATATAAAAACAGAACAAAAAATAATAGAAAATAAAAGAAGAATAGAAATGGAATAAAAATTGATCTTCAGAACTCTGGTGCTAAAAATATTTTCTCAAAATAGAATAATTTTAAAAATAATTAAAAATTAGTCTAAAATTTAAATTAAAATAATATAAAATTAAAGACCATTTTCCGAACATAAAAAATTGTATATTTCTTATAAGATTTCTTATGTTTAAAAATATACAGAATACTGATTTTTATTCTATCTTATTTTGTCTTATAAAGATATTTTTATTAGTATTTTTATTAGTATCTAAGATATGCTGAAAATCAATTTTTTATCATATTTCTATCTTTCCATTATTTTTTTTCTTTCTTTATATGTTTTATTCATTAATTATATGTTAATGAAAATTTTTATAAAGAAAAACTTTCGTTAAAATTGTTTGAAATTACTTAAGAAATCTTCACATACATATATTTATGTAGGTGTATATATATACATACATATTAATAATAATTAATAATATACATATTATAATTATATATTATACAATTATAATATATTATAATTAATAATATATATATTAATAATAATTAATAATATACAATATTAATAAATATATATATATTATATTTATAATCCATATTTATTTATAGTCCCAATTTGTTTAATAGATATATATAGTGTGGTCTAAAAATATAGGAATATTGATTAACTGAAGATTTCTGAAATAATCAACAATCATCATTTCAAGTAACAATTTCCTTTTTTTCAGCTTTGTTAATGAATTATTAATAAAAAACATTGGCCAATTATAATTTATGGATTAATCAAGTATTAGATATGTGCTATTGGTTAAGCACGAACAAGTTCAAATAATATGTGAAAACTTGAATATAACAGATATTTTTTAATGGAAAAAAAAATTATATCAAATTATATTTTATTTATACAAAATATATTTTACAAAATAAATTAATTTGACTACGTATTCTGTGATGGCCAGCGTTTTTTTTTGTTAATAATTTATTAACAAAGTCGTAACGAAAGAAAACGTTGCTTGAAATTATCTTAGGAATTTTAAATTAACTAATCTTTTTATTTTTAGAATATTTTATATATGTTATATGTATAAATTTAGTTATTAAAATAGTTATATTAATTATTTAAAAAAAATTGAAATATACATTATTTTTATTTATTAATATATTTTACAAAATTATATTCAGTAATTTTATTAATCATTTCTCTATATTAAAATAAGTTAAATAAATAACCTTAAATAAACACAAAATAAAATTATCAAGATTTTTAAAAATTAAATTTTATGTTATATATTATATGTAATATAATACATATAATGAATTTAATTCTAAGAAATTATTTATTTTAAAAAAATAAATAAAACTATATGATAGTAGTTTTTATGTTCTTATATGCAACATTATAATTTGTATATTATGCAATAAAATTTTATTTTTAGAAAAATTTAATAATATACAATTTAAATGTGTTATTTCTCGTATATATCAAATATGTTTATAGTTCTTAGTTTAATGATATCAACTGTTTAAATGTAATAATATTTTTCTGTTAAAAATTTTAAGAATATTTATACATTATATGATATTATATATATAATACTATTGGATATAATAATAAATGTAATTATATTATATCGATAAAATATTAATAAATATATATATATATATATTTTAAACCTATATTTTTAACCTATTTAAATTTTATAGTTATAATTATAACAATTTTTTTCAGGATATATGTACAGTTTTATATTTATTATCTATCAAATATTCAATTCGTATTAATAATAATTGGAACTGTTGAAACGTTTCCAATATATTATTCATAATTTCAGTCAATTTTTCTACTGAAAATATAGTTAAATGCGTAAAACGCGTAATATTTTTAGTAACTTTTGAAAATGGTAATTTTTCAATGGTAACATGTGGATAAAATTTATGTACAATATGATAATCAAATAAATTTATATTATTTTGAATAAAAATAAACTCTTCCAAATCTGTAGCTGGAAGAGCATAATATAATCTATATGGTACTTTTTTAGTAGCATATTTATATTCACATTCATGAAGTTTTAAAGCAATAACATTATATACATCTTGTATAGATTTTGAACCTTGTTCATAAAGATAAAAATCTTTTATCAATTTATACTTATGATTTCCACTACTTACATATGTCTTTCTAGTATTTCTTAAATGTAGAAGTGCTGTTGGTATAGAATAAGTGTGTGATGTAAATAGATGTATATGTGTAAGATCTGGTTTTGCTTTTAATTCATTTGCTATATGAGATGATAAGGGTAGAACTCCACCTTGATGAGCAAACCCATAAAAAAATGTTAATGCAATGTTACATATAAACCATAAGATCTGCAGTTTATTCAACTTATTTCTTTCTGTTGTAAAAGTATTTTCATTATTTCCAGTAATACGAGTAATAGTATCAACCCCTGATGTTTGATTTATATTTGGTGCATACAAAAAAGTTAGAGGTAATAATGTTGGTATAATAAATCTAGGCTCTTGATGTGGAAATATTGACAACAACATAATAGGTATAATAAAAGATGTTGTCATTAGACCAACAACACTTTGTATCCGCGGCAAATTTAACCATTGCGCCTTTAAACCACTGTAAATCAAAATTAACTATTTTATTAATTATTTTATATTTCATATTGTATATAAAATATTATTACAACAATAATTTCAATATTTACCTATATAACATTTTTCCAAATGTAAGAAGACCAATAACTCCAAGAACATTATATAAAAGAGGTATATTTACTATAAAATGTAAATAATGAGGATGCAAACCATGATTTTGTAAATTTTTAGTATTTGAATTGTATCTGAGAAAATTCAGTGGTGTTACCACAAAATTATTCATGCTAATATCAAGATTACCTATTTCTGCCATTGTTAAATAGCCAAAATAAAAACTATCGACTAAAATAAAAAAGATAGTAGTAGGTATTCCACAAGCAATAAAAGTGAATATTCGGACATGGAAATGCCCAAATCCTACACTTTTAGAACCTAAACTTCTTTGTAACCAAAAGAAGATAGGAATGAAGGCAAATGCAATAAATGTTGGTCTATTAAATATACCAATTACAGTGATTGTTGCAATTTTTATACAATGATTTAAAGAATGAGGAGGCAATGAAGCTTTAAGTTTATAGTATTTTACTCTTTCTATTCCAGTTTTTGCTTTATTATATTTATCTGATAAATAGTCACTTTGGACAACTACCTAAAATGATAAATATTATTATTTTATAAATTGTATTTTATAACTTATCAACAAATTTTATTATAAATATAATACCTTTTCTGAATGTGCCATAGAATATGATGCATAATATAGTAATAATGCTGTTAATACCAATTCAATGGTATTTGATAATGTATGAGTAGCATAAACAAGCATAACATAGGAACTGGCATAAATAATCAGTCTTATTTTGTAATTTTGTCCATATATGTAACAGATTTTATACAAACAATAATCTGATATAAAAGATAAACCACATACTAATAAACGTGGAAATAATATAAGAAAATATGGTGATTTTAATGATATACCCAAATAAAAAAGTGTATATTGTGAAAGTTTTTTTAAAATCGAATATGGTATACCAACTATGATTTGAGATATTAAAACAGTTCTTATAGGAAAAGTTGAATTAAATTCCCATGGTTTATTAACATCAATGTCAAAATGATCTCCTATAAAATGATTTCTTAAACTTTTTATAACTTATTATTTGATTATGATCTAAATAATAATAATTTTTCACCTACCAGATATAACTTCAATAGATTGAAAATATTCATCAGGATGAATGTATCCTGTTTGAGGAATGAATGTCAAAATAATTCTTACAATAACCAAGATCCAATAAAGTCCCATTTTTCTTTTTATTGGTATAGCAGGTTTGTATTCATCTATAGATCTACGATATTCATTTTTGAAATGCATTTTTATTAATAAATAATTCAGAACAATAAAATTAATTTTTATTTTTTCGAGATGTCACTTTAATAAGGTTAAAAAAATTGGCAAGAATTTTTGATTTATTAAATTAATCATTATTTTTAATTATTATAAAATATCTAACATATGTTTCATTCAAATATATTTTGTTTTATTATATTGTTTTTATTCAATCACGAAATATTTAATGATTATTGTTGAAACATAATGTTCTTTTCTATAATTAATTGTTCTTGGATTCGTAAACAAAACCATGTGATCAATATATAAAGAAATTAAAATCGAATACATGTAAGATAGAAAATTATTTTAAATTACTATTTTTATTCACAAAATTATGTTGTCATTATAAATATGAATAACATAAATATAAATTTCTATATTATAAAATCTATAATGATCAACTATCAATCAAGTATAATATTTAATTAATTCTAAATATATATTTTTGAAAATAAAGCATTTATGCAATTGGTATTTTTGATTTCGGTTTTATTTTGTGCTCTAAAATCTTTCTTATTTTATTTACTGTTATGGATGAATGCATGTAAAATTAGATTATATTTGAAAACATTAAAAGTAAACATTAAAAAATAAAAATAATTCAAAACAATAAATCTTTTAAGTAAATAATTACTGTTAATAAATTTTAATTAACTTAAAATAATTATTTAATAAATAATAAATTAGATAATATTTTATAAATGTTCATATTATTTATAATAAATAAATGATAGTAAAAAATAAATTATAATTTTTTATAATTAATCATACTATTTATAATGAATATAAAAATAATAAAAGTATTATATTAATTATTTTTTTTATAGAAAATTATTAAAAAAAATTATTTCATATAAGCAAAGCGCGTGGCAATTTATTACGCATGCGCGACCACGTACGATATTTGGACGACAACACAACTGCCAACAAACACTTGTGCCTTTTGATAGTGTTATTTTATTAATTGTTCATTTGTTTATTGCATATATTACATTATGTCCAGTGGTGGATGGGAATTAGTTGGTAGAAGTAAGAAGGATAAAAACAATGGAAAAATTAATAAACTTACAAAGGCCGAAAAAAAGAAATTTATCGAAAATGCACCAAAAGTGGAAGATTTTCGTAAGCAATTTTTGTCAATTTTTAATAATTTTTCATTTTTTTTATAATATCAGTAAAAATTTTTAACTTCTTTATATAACTTTTTTTATAAAATTTTTCTATATATGTGTTTGAAAATGTTTTAATATTGAATTACATTATATAATAGTAATAATGTTTTTTTCAGTTCCTTTAAGTCAAGTAAAAACTTTATATGATAACTTAGATAACAATAAGGAAAATAAAAAGCCATCAAAGGAGAAAGAAAATAAAACAAAAGAAAATGAAGAAAAAAAAAAACAACAAAAACAACAATCTGAAAAAAAAAAACATGAACTTAAAGAAAAACCACCAAAGTCTATAAAAGATGCATTAAATATGGTATATATATATATCTTTTAAATTTGTCATTTTTTTTAATTTAAATATAATAAACTTATTATGTGAAACATTATTTTTAACAGATTAATGTAGCAGAGCTTCACAATGTTTTCATTAATAGCCAAACAAGATTTCCTGAAGCTCCATTAATTTGGTTGAAAGATCTTGCTGCTTTTCTTAATATAAAAATACCTGTTGATAAAGAAGATGTAATCTTCTCTGGAAAATCTAAAGATTATCCTTTAAGTATAGTACCTAAATCAATTTCTTCCATATTAGAAAAAGCGATTGACATGGCAGGCAAACAAACAGTACAACTTTTTTATGAAAATACTCTTACTAGTATGGCTACTGATATGGTAAAAGGATCACCTGTTTTGGGTCATAAAATATTTTTGCAACTTTTAGCATATATTAATCCTGAAATGACAATTGCTAACATTTCCAAATTAATCAGAGTAAAAAATTCTTATCAAAATAGAAAAAATATTGGTCTCTCTATATTGTGGGCAATATCACAAGCTGGTAGAAAAAACTTAGCTGTGGGTTTGAAAGTATGGCATGAAGTAATGTCTCCCATGTTAGAAATAAAAAGTTATTGTAGTTATGTAGCACAAATTTTAAACAATCTTGTGTTTGGACATGAAACATTTCATGATCTTAAACCAGAACTTTATCTTGATATTGTAGAAGATATATGTTCTGGAAAACTTAATGTTTCTGCCTCTATAAGCAAAGAAATTAATAATAGCATTGAAAAATTAAGAGTATGTTTCAAAATTTCAATTATTGATTATTGACTATTATAAGATAATTTTACTGAAATATATAATTTTTCTTTATTTTTTCAGTCAATTTTATTTAAAAATAAAAATATAAATTATGTGAAATTATTTGAGGTGTTAATTATAAAAATTACACAAAAAATACATGCAAACTATAGGGATGAATTAATTAAAACACTTGTGACTTGTTTGGCTACAGATTCACTTTGTTTTTCTGTTTGGAAATCTATTTATGCCAAAAATTTATATCAATCTCATTTGATTTTATCATATATTGGTAAGATTATATTTTATAGATCTATGAAATAAAATTTAATTTATTTACTACTTAATTTTTTGTAGATACTAAATGGCATGTTTTATATGCAACATTGGAAATAAAATGTTTGAAAGAAACATGTATAGAATTTCAAACAATTAATGAGAGATGCAAAAAGAATAAAGATGAAGGTTTTGCTAATAATTGCAGTAAATTATGCAAGGTAAAATTATAATTGTTTTTGTATTGAATATAAACATCCATATGTATTATATAAATAATATTTTACTTTTAAAATTAAAATGTTACAAAAAATGAACAATTACTTTAACATGATACATATTCTTTATATATAATAATATATTTAAAAATATATTTGAAATAACCCGCGTTACTTCTGTTTATGTCTTACGTATGCGCAAAGCAATGTACTGTTAGAATACGCTACGTAATATATAAATCGTGTTTTGCTAAATTTTCTAGATTTACATATAAAAAGACGTGTTTAAACATATATATATAATTTTTTAGTCATAAATTATAAAATTCTATTTATATTCATATTTATTTTCGCAAAATTGTGTGTGTGATATTTAAATAATTTCATAAAATTTAAATCTCAAAGTTTAGGGGTTAGGTAAGTTTGTTTTTTCGAGAGATTATCGATCGCATGTTGTCTCTTCGACATTATTACTGACGATATTAATATCATTCATCGCGTTATACTTTTTTTTGTACAAGAAAAAAAAAAACGAATTATAGACAATATTTTAAAATAAATAATTTAAAAGTTATTTTCATTCTTTTTTATCAACTCTGTGGGTAAGAAGTACGTATTCAAAAATCAAGAGTGTAACATGTTTATTATATTATATATATATATATATATACATATATATATATCTATGATACAACTGTTTTTTATATTGACCTTTAGACTTGTTAATAAAAAGAATATTTCAATGTTTCAAATGATAAAGAAATTACTACAACGTATAGTGTTTTATTAATCATTTATTACAGGTATTATTATTGAAAATGACAGCCTCTGCCAATAAAAAATTTCCCTGGAAAAAGGGAATTATTTTGTTATTACTTTTTATTAGCGTCATTCTTGGTTATGATATTTACAAACATGATGATTTTAAAGGTAATAAATAAAAAAATATTTATCTCATTTATGATATTAATTATTTATTAATTTTCATATTATAATTATAATTTAATAATTATTATAATAAATAATTTTTTAGCATCTAATACAAATAAGTTCTTGAAAAGAAGTGGATTATTTGCTTGTGGACAACAATCATGGATTATAATGCAAGAATATTCTTATAAAGCACTTGAATTTATAGAAGCTACTTCGCCTGAATATTATAAAGCAACTATTGAAACATGTCAACCTTATATTAAATTAACCGGAAATGTTTATATTATAATAAAAAATCATTTTCTTAAAATTTATGACAATATTCTGGAATATATTGAAAAAAATAGTCCTTTGATTATACAAACAGTAAGTATTAATGATTTTAATATATAAATTATATATAAATAATAGTATTTTATATATTTTACAGATAGAACATTATATTCCGGGAATGTTAGATGAAATTAAATTACGAAGTAATCAAGGATTAGAATACATGAAAGTGTATTCAAATTTATGTGTAGAAAAATTAAATGAACATTCAATTGCAACTCTTCAATGGTTAGAACATAATATTTTTGTGTAAGTATAAAAGAGATCTTTGATTTATAAATAGTTATAAAATATTAATAATAAAAAGCTTTAAAATATTTTTATTTTTTTAGTGGAAAATTGAGTCCAGAAAATTTGCAAAATTATGCTTCAAAAGCTATTGATACTACACAGACATTGGCAAGTCAAACTTATGATTGGGTTTATGAAAAGGTGCAAACTCTTTCTAAAGTTCCATGAATGAAATTTATCAAAAGTTATGTACCAGTTTTATTTTGATAAGGAAAATCTCCTCTCATACCTCTGCATTTAGTTCTATAATTCCAAAGTTAATATTACACATTTCCAAATATATTGTGGTGGCCATTTTGCCTGTGATAAAAATGTATATTATTATATTCTGATTGATTATGACATTTTAAAGATCTACATATTTAATGAAAATGTCAGTTTCTTTTTTACGTTAATATTGTCAAAATACTTATTAAAGTAATATATAGACTACACTATATGTAGTACAAAACTTAAAACTTCTTACTTTATACATTCACTAATATATTTTCATTTAATGTCTCTAATATGGTGTTCACAATGATAATATAAAAATTGATTTATGATCAGACAGTGTATTTAATGAAATTACTTTTTGGTATGTTTTTTTTTTTTTACAAAAATAAAAGAGGAGTATAGAATAGTGGTTAATATTATAATACATATAGAGTATTAAGTTAATATCATTGGATACAGCAATAAAAAGAATAATATTTATAGGACACATAGAATAATGTTGATAAATATAGATATAATAATATAATTATTATTTTAATTATAATTATAATAATGCTAATAGTGCAACTCTGATGATGATTATAGTGATAACAATAATTTTAACGAAGAAAAAAATAAAATTAAAATTTTATATGAAAAGAGATCTGTGGAATGTGACATCCATCACATCCATAGAACTATGCATATAAAAATGAATTCCTTCATTTCCTTGCTTTTCAGAAATGAATTTAGTAGAAATTATTATTTTTTTTTTTATATAATTTCACAGCATTTTTCCCTGATTATATGTATGAGCATACAATACTAAAATGCACACTGATTATAAAATTAAGTCAGTCTGAATTAATGTATTAGAGCTCATGAGGAAAAAAAACTTTCATCGTGTTTTTATATATTTGATTGCATAAATATTCTTCTTCTTCATCTCTAATTCGTGCAAGTATTTCCAAAATTTGGCTGTAAAGAAAAAAAATCAAAATTCATTTCATAATTAAAATCTACTTGTCTTTTATTATATAATCAATGTGAATGTAATTTAATTATTTTAAAATTTACTTTAATAATTGATTAATATATTTACACTATGGTACATGGTTCATTTCTTCCTTTAACCATTTTATCGGGTTGCCATTTTTCTTTTTTAATACATGGAAAATTGGTAATAATATCTTTTGCAGATGCATGTGTAGGTCTTATTTCACACCATGGACAATCAGTTTCTATCATTAATTTATCTGATGGTATAGTTGTAACAGCAAAAAGATTTTCTTCTGTTTTAAGAGAACTGTAAATAAGATTATATTAATTATTTGATTTTGTATAAATTTATTATTTATATAACATACCATCCATTGATGCCAATATATAATCCCATTTGTAAAATGGAATTAGCTTCTTCTGGATTCCCATCAAAAGAATGTACAACACCAGCTGTTAAAGAATCTTTATGTTTTCTTAAAATTCTTATAAAATCTTCACTAGCATTACGACAATGTAAAAACATTGGTAATTTCAAAGTGGTACATAAAGATAACTGCATTTCAAAATATTTTTTTTGAATATCTTTGGAACAGAATTGTAATCTGTCATAGTCTAATCCTATTTCACCAATAGCTACAATTTTGTCTTTATTGCCTGCAGCTAGATCTGACAATGATTTCAGATATGCTTCTGGATCATCATATTCTTCAAATTCATTACAACGTGTTGGATGACAACCAACTGTAGAAAATAATCGTTCTGTAATATATATAAGAATTAATATATAAAAATATTCAATAAAATAAAAAAATAATAATATTGTAGGTACCTAGATATTTCCATTGACATGCATTTTGTTGTTGGAGTTAAAGAATAGAATTAGCAACCATTGCATCTCTCTTTCACTGGTTTCTTCATATGCAATGATTGTATTTCAGTTTAATAATTAGAAATAAATAGTAGTTGTATATTTTAATACATATAAGTTTTACCCTCACAGTTGAAAGCCTGCAAGGTGTACAAAATGTTAATTGTATCAAAATCATTATATATGTCTCTAAAACATTAATGTCTTTATAGAAAAATAAATTAAAACTATAAAGTATTATTGCCTGTGATAGAGAGACGCGATAGTATGCTATAAATTAAATTTAATAAATATTTTTTTTCAATATTTTTAAAAAAGTATCTCACCATCTGTTCGTGCTATTTCGAGAGCCTTTTTACTTTCTTCTATATTACCGGCAGTGATTATAATTTTTGAAATATTGTTATTCCAACTTCGTTCTAAAACTTTATCCAAATCTGGCAGATGTTTTTGTGACCCATGATAAATTCCTTGATACATAGGATCTGTCAAATTGGCCCCAATATCTATATTGAAATTAACAACGGTACAATATATTGTCTGTTAAACTATAACCTTTTCGAAAATATCTTTAAAAATAACATAAAAATACACTGTAGTTTATGTAAAAATATTGATCATTAAAATGTTAATATAATCACTAAATAAAAAATTTATTTACCTATAAATTTTCTTAAGTTACTCATTCTATTTCTAAGCATTCAACCTATCAGTGAAATGACAATTTTCTTAAACACGATACTGTTTGAAAGGTTAGCAGGTGTCTTATTTAACCGGCGTTGTGTACTAATACACGAGTTTAGTTGATATTCGATGTTCCATGAAAATAGAAATTATACTTTCTTATCATTTTATATATGCAAATTTAACAATAATAGAAATTAATATAACTTTTGCTGTATATATTTTATATTATTCTTTATTCTACATATTAATTACATATTTTTACATATTATATTCTTATAAAAATTTCAATTTATAATGAATTAAAATACGCATTTTTAAAATTAATATATTATAATTTTTAATAAATGTTAAATGTATAATTTATTACAAATAATGTTTATTACAATTTTTTGAAACAAATTTACATTCATTACAAATTTTAATTCATTATAGAGGAAAGGTAAAACTTATTATTTAAAAATTTTAGCTATTGCTAAATTATTTTTATAGATTTTTTATTCTCAAATATTTTTTATGTCAAAATATTTTGAAAAATTTTGTTACTGTAAAGATTTTATAATAGAATTTATTTTCTCAACACAGTCTTCTTTTTTTTTTGTGATAGCTGCTTCTGCTTCTACAAATTGTTGACGTCCTATCTTTCCTGGTACTAATTTGTCTACATATAATGCTTGTTGTTGATTATAAAGTTCTTTCAAATTTCTATCATATTTTTGTAATTCTTGAACACGATCATATACATCTATTGATTCTCCTTTTAAACGTTGTATAATTTCCGTAATAGAACTTGTTGCATTCTTATATTCTTGATTAATACCTTTTACCACAGATAAGAATGCATTGGCATCTTTATTTGCTTTAAGATATGCTAATTGATCATCTAATTCATTATAAGAAGTTACTCTACGATCTTGTGCAGCTAAGATCTTTTCACACTGTCCAGCAATTCTTAATTTACTTTCTGAAACTTCATCTTTATCAATTGAAAAATCAAGTCTAACATAAGTAATTACTAGCAAAAATAATAAATATAAAGCAGCAGCTACAAGTAATGGTTCTTGTAACATTAATATACGTGGAAATGTATATTTTAATTTAAAATTTTGAATATGATTTTCAACTAAATTTTTTTTAGTAACAGAAATTACTGGACGACCAGTAGTATCTAAATAAGTATAATGAAGAGAATCTGGTAAACGTGTTGTAGGATATGGCAAGCTAAGTTCAATATTTTTAGAACCTTCTGGCAAAATAATCTTTACAACTAATTCATCTATAACCATATCATCAAAAATATGATCCAATAATCTCATTTCTAAAGTATATAAATCTCCAGAATGAAATAAATATTCATAACTAGGTACATTATATCCAACTATATATTTAGTTTTCCAACCTCCAAAAAGTGGAAATCTTGGACGAAGATTTAATTCAACTGAATCTTTCTTAATACGAGTATGTGATGTTGAAATATTACCAATTTCATCTCTGTAGTAAATATCTGAAGCAGCTGCAGGTAAAATAGTATCAAAGCTTTGAATACTTGCTTCCCATGATTTTGATTCTCTGGCAAATTCATATCGTGAAAATGAACCTTTCAGTAATGCTCCAGTATGTAATAAATCAATGTGTTCTTCTACTGCTATATTACCCCAATGTGATATTTCAATATTTCTTTCAAGTTTGGTAACGGTAAGGAATTTATTATTGTTTTCAAAATGTATGTTTAATTCCTCATAAGAAAATGGACTAAGTTTCTCATATGGACCATATGTGATAAATGAATCACTTTGTGAAACAGGTTTAAATTTAGTATAGCTTTCAATATTACGTGATGGTAAAGATACAGTAGTTGTTTGCTTTATTATAGTATAAGGTGTATAAAGATAAATATTTCCTATATATTTTACTAATTGCTTTTCTTTTTGTGTAATCTCTTTGGGGTGAGGTATAAGCTCATGTGTCAATATCCATTCTATTTCAACAGACATAGTTCTCCCAGGAGATAATGGATCTTTTAATTCAATTTGATAAAAAATTTTATCTGGATAAGCATTTACCTTTGCCTCGTTTAATTTTAATTCAACTCGTACTGGTTCTCTATAAGCAGCTATATAACTAAGACTATTCTTTTGTTCAGGTTCTAATGAAAAAAGAAAATTTCGTATGTGGCGATCTTTACTTCCATTTTCTAATACAAGTCTAATTGTAATTTTTGTTAATTGAGATTGCAAATCGATATGTTTTTCCACATTCTTAAAGTTTAAATCAGGATCGATGATATTGATAGCAGCAAAAGATTGGATATATAATCCAAAAAATAACGCGAAATTCCATATTAATATAATTAAATTACTATTAATCATATTTTTTACGTAGGAATTTCTTTCACTGCTGTTTTACACTTTTAACTAACCGGCAAACAGGTTACAATCGACATATCATAGACGTGGCGTTTATATGAAACTATGTATAATCTAGATAGGAAACTAAGTTACAAAAAACAGATTTTCTAACAAGAAAATAAATAGTTTTTAATTTTAAATTTTTACTATATAACAAAAAGAAGAATAAGAGAAATAAAGAAGAAAAAGAAAAGAAAAAAACGACGATAAATTATAATTTTATATTTTATATATGCAATTTCATATTCATATTTTATATTTTAATTTTATTATGGAGAATCTAACCTTTTAAGTTTAATAATTTCGTATTGCAATATAAATATTCGTATTGCAATAGAATAATAAGTACAAATAATAAGTATTCAATTTGTATTAATTATTTGAAAGAAATGATGTGCATGAATGTAAATGAAGAATAAAATTAATTAAAAAAATGATATTATCCAAAATTATACCTAATTTAAAAAAATTATTATGTAGTCAGTAAGTAATATACATGTTTATAAATTTATTATATAAATATAAAAATAAAATATAAAAATAATAATTGGAAATATATAATTTTAATATATCATATTTTTATTAAACAGTTTATATTACACAAATCAATATATGTGTAGATCAAGTTTAAAGAAATTTTACAAATATCAAACAATATTTTTTTGTCGTTACAATGAACAATCGAAAATAAATGCACAATATAATTCATTTAATAATGTAAGTCATAAAATTTTTATTTTATTTAGAAACAAAACAAATTAATAATACTTAAATATTAATTATAT
>NW_006263321.1:229168-233360 GCF_000469605.1 Apis dorsata | reverse complement strand
ATTTAAATATTTATATAAATACTTTAATATTAATATAATTTTATTATTTTTTTTTGAAGCTACATGATAATAAAAATAAAACTGAAGAAATAAAGAATTTTACACAGGTAAATATATTAAATTTAACTATAATATCAATTTAAACATGATATTAATATTAAATTAATATAACAGGAATTTAAAAAAGATATAATAAAATCTAATAATTATATAATTATACAAAAAGGTAAGTAAAATAAAATAATATTAATTTATATTTAAGTTATATTTAATAACTTTATAATATATTATAATATAAATATTATAATATATTAAATTTTATTAATAAATATTCTTATATAATAAATTTCAGATATTGAAAAATTACATCCAAATCCTACAAATGATCTTAAAAATATTTATAATATTGTATCTCAAGAACTTAACGAGCAATGTATATTATATACATATACAAAATTAGCAGAAATGAAAACGAAATGTATCATTCAAGTTACATGGCCTTACAAAACATCTTTTTCCAGTATAGCATCTAAAAAAAAAACAGCTGCTAAGAATGCAGCATTACAATGTTTAAATTGGTTATATAAATCTAAGAAGATTAAAGAATCGAAACCTATATTATATGATCATCAAAAAAAGAATAATTTATTAAATTCTCAAAAATATCTCAATATTGATCTTACATCAGATTTAAAAATTGAAATACAATCTCTAATTGATATCTTTGATAAAGTAAAGTTTGCAATATATAGAAATATATATTTAATATATATTATATAAAATATATAAAATATGTAAAAAAATATTTTAATATATTATATGATAATGATTTTAGGAAATAAAATCTATAACAACAGTGCCATGTACTATTAAAAATAATGAAGATAATGTGGAAGAAGTAATAGAAGCTGATGTAAATGCCAATTCTTTAGATTTCAATCAAATGCATTATAATCAATTTAGAAAAAATTCTAAAAAAAGAAAGGATCAAAATAAAGATTTGCCTATTATTAATTATAAGTATATATATATATATATATATACATATATTTATACATAAAATTTATTATAAATTTATTTAAAATTCAAAATAAATTTATTCTTTCAGAGAACAAATTCTTAATAGTTTACAAAGTAATCAAGTTTTAGTGATTAAAGGAGATACTGGATGTGGCAAAAGTACCCAAATTCCACAATTTATATTAGATGCATATAAAGAACACAATAAAATATGTGAATGTAATATAATTGTGACTGAACCTCGTAGAGTATCAACTATCTCTTTAGCTCATCGTGTTGCATGGGAAAGAGGTGAAAATATAGGCGATATAGTAGGTTATCATGTACGATTTGAAAAAAAAATACCACAAGTTCAATATGGTTCAATTTTATATTGCACAACTGGTATATTTTTGCAAAAATTACAATATGATCGTACTCTAAAAAAAATATCACATATAATTATAGATGAAGCTCATGAAAGAAGTTTACAAACTGATATAATATTGAAATTACTTAAAGATATATTAAAACATAATTCACATATAAAACTTATAATTATGTCTGCAAGTATAAATGCAGAAATATTTCAACAATATTTTTCCTCTAATTCACTTATTAATATTCCTGGAAAATTATATGATGTAAATATGCATTTTATTGATGACATTCATTTTTTTGATGATTCATTAAATTTAAATGATCTAATGGAAATAGAAATTCCTCTTGACAAAATAGTAAATTTAATAGTATGGATTATTACAAATAAACCACCTGGAGCTATTTTATGTTTTCTCCCAGGTTGGCAAGAAATTAAGTATTTGCATGATATGCTTCAAAACACAGAAATGAAAAATTTATTGATATTACCTCTTCATTCTAAAGTACCTAATCATATTCAGAAAAAAGTTTTTAAACCAGCTCCTAATAATTTTACAAAGATTATTTTAGCTACAGATGTAGCTGAAAGTGGTATTACAATTCAAGATATAAGATATGTTATAGATACTGCTATTAAGAGAGAAGTACAATGGAATGAACAAAAATCTTTATTTAATTTAAAGTTTAGTCGCATATCACAAGCTAATATTTTACAAAGGTAATTTTTATGCCATATATATATATATATTGCAATTTGATTTTCAAAGAAAAGATTAGAATATATATATTATTAATATATTATTATATATATATTATATTATTAATATATAGGAAAGGAAGAGCTGGACGTGTACAATCTGGTGAAAGTTATCATTTAATTACTCGAAGTGAATACAATAAATTAGATTTATATCCAAAACCAGAGATATTTAAACTCTTATTGGATAAAGCAATTATCATCAGTAAAACATTAAGTGATGAGAAAATATGTGATTTCTTTAATAGTATGATTGATTCACCTAATGAATCTATAATAATTTCTAGTGTGAATATTTTAAAAAATCTTGGTATTCTCGATGATGATGAAAATCTTACAAGTTTAGGAAAATATGTTTCATATATTTCATTAACTCCAAAACTAAGTAAAGCAATAATATTGTCTTGCATTTTTCAGTACGTAATATAATTAATAAGAAAGATTTATATATATATAATTTTATATAAAATATATTTTATATTTTTCTATAAAATTAATTATTTAAATAATTTTTTGAAATTTAAATCATATTTATATTTTTTATAACTATATGATTTTATGATTGCACATCTTTTATTGAGTATTTTTATAAAATTAAAATATTTTCATAAAATTATTTTTAATTGTATCTATACGAAATAAATATATTTGAATTTATTTTTTCAGATGTTTAAGTCCTATACTATTAATTGTCACAGCATTTTCTACCATTAACCATCATGTTTCATTAGATCAAATATCAAATACATGTATAATTTCTAAAGAAAAAAAATTGGAATATCATAAAACAAGTGATCATATAGCTGTATTAAAATATTTTAATGATATTTTAAAGAAAGATAAAAATAACTCATCATTTTCTTTTATTTTTAATTTAAAAAATGATGATAAAATTCAAACAATAAAATTGGTAGAACGTAAGTCTATTAAATATTCGAAGATATATAATAAAATTGAAATTAATTATTAATTATTTATAGAATTATGTATGATACATATAAATGAACTTATAAACTCCAAAATGATTCCATCGACATTTGATTTTAATTATTTAAATATAAATGCTGAAAATAATGAATTAATTCGAGCGGTTTTATTTGCCGCTACAAATAATTTGATAAAAAGAAATGCTTATGGTTATAAAAAAAAATATTTTACACATCAAGCAAATGTTTTAACAATAGAGTTAGTATAATATTTAAAAAGATATTTAAAATATAATTATAATATATAGAAAAGAGCTGAAATTTATATAATAATAATTTTTAGGAATAACAAAATTGTTAAAATTAAGAATGAAAGTGTAAATTATAATCGAAAAGAATGGCCAAGTGATTTATTAACTTATATTGATAAAATGGATTATGCTATGAGATATTCTGAGATTTCTGATACGAGCATGATATCACCATTATCAGTTTTATTATTTAGTCAGAATGATGTTCAATGTGAAAAAGTATATTTTTTAAAATATAAATATTAATATATATTTATAGATTTTTAATTTATAAATTTATAAATTTTTACTTTTTTTTTGCAGATACAAAATAAAGTTTCTACAGAAGAAAAAAAAATTATTACTCTAAATGATATAAAGAATATAAATTTGATTTGTGAATCAGAGTTTGTATTTATATTTTTATCTTTTGAATCTCATATCTTAATACTTATTTTATATTGTTCTTTTTTAGGACTGCAGATCTATTATTAAAATTTCGAAATATATTATGGAATGTTGTAGATTATATAATTAAATATGAAGGCACAGATGAAAGTAATTTAAAATCAGTTAAATTATTCAAAGATCATCTAATGGTTTTAATTTTAAAAATATTGAAAGAATCGTCAAAAGATATTGATGTATTTAAGGAAAATGAAGATATTATTGAATAATGAAAAAATTTAAATTAATAAAAATCAAATATTTTTGTATTTTTAATTATATATATATATACAAATATACAAGTAAAAATAATATGCATATAGATAATATATGCTTAAAATGAATATTATAACAATTCTTTATTCTTCATTCATCAATTTTAAGAATATAAA
>NW_006263321.1:220828-228806 GCF_000469605.1 Apis dorsata | reverse complement strand
TATATATATATATATATATGTATATATTATATATATATATGTATGTATATATTATATATACATATATATATATGTATATTATATATATATATATGTATGTATATATTATATAAAATTTAGATATAAATATACATATTTATGGGATAATGTGTATTTCATTATCCCATTCATTATAAATCACAATA
Source organism: Apis dorsata (assembly GCF_000469605.1). Taxonomy (NCBI): domain Eukaryota; kingdom Metazoa; phylum Arthropoda; class Insecta; order Hymenoptera; family Apidae; genus Apis; species Apis dorsata. The sequence continues at coordinate 228,621 of NW_006263321.1, read as the reverse complement.
TATAATTTTTCTATAACAATTTATCTATAATTATGTAATGTATGTTTATATTTTCTAAAATTTTATATAAATAATATATAATCTTTTAACTTTAACTTAGTTTAATACTTACGTTTTCTTTTTTATTAAATTTTTAAAATCCTGTTCTTTTTTTATAAGAAGAATATTAAGAAATTGAAATTTAATCTAAAATTTATTTTTCTTAATTTTCGTAATTATTAATTATATTAATTTAATGATTATATCATACATTCCAATAAATCTTTGTCGCACATTCACAGCGTTTATAATTTTACAATACAGTACAGAACATTCATAGTTTTGTCTACATACATATATATATTTATTTTTAAGAAAGATTTTTCAACATGAATTAGAGGTAGTTATTAAAAATATTCGAATAATTATATATAATTAATCAATCGTAGAATTTCTATATATATTTCTGTTAAATCAATTTTTTAATATTCATAACAGTATAATAATATAAAGTGCATAATATTTCTGGCTTTACATAAAATATATTAACACTGATTTATTGTAGAATTATAAATATATTTAATATATTAAAATCTAATTTATATACATTTGACAGGTACATTGAAGCATGCGCTTCTGATATTTTATTACAAGAAACAAAGTGCGAGGAATAATTCTTATTGTTTTGCTTTTAATTGTTTAATAATTTAATACTTTTTATTCTTGCATATAGAATTATAATAAATTAATGAAATAATAAAAGAAGATATATATGTTAAAATTTATCATATTATAAATATAAAATATGTATGAATCTATTTTGATAATAACAAATACAGTACGAAAAATGATACGTTTCCACGTCATATAGTATTATTAAATAAAGCGTAATATTTTGTAACAATAAAATCAATAATGAATATTAAGTAATAATTAAATAAAATCTGAAATAAATTTATAAATAATTGATGTCTTGTTTGATAAATATATAAAATATATTGTTATAATTCTCTTTATTTAATGACTATCAAAAAAATAACAATAACAAATATTAATAACAATGATAAAATAATATATTAAATTTATAAGTTTGAATAATTATATTTTAAAAATGAAACAACTTTACGTTATGTATTTCTAATCTAATCAAATTTCTTATACATATTATTTAATATAAAAATGTTTTTTTATTTCTTTAGGAAATTATTATCACATCGACTAGCAATTAAATTATAATCTAGATATAATATTCTTTAAAAAATAGTAGAAATCATTTTAACAAACATCCATATAATATATTTTTATAAGATAATATTGCACTTCCGGCCTTTTTTCTATTATATTAAATTACAATGGCAATTTATAATTATTGTCAATCACACGTTTTTTATTCGTTTGTATTCTAGGACAAGTATATAAATATTTTTTTTTTATCAAGAATAATATCAAGAATATAAAAGTAAATAAACATTCCTTTTCATAAATATTTTTTCTTTTTATAATTTGTTTTTAATATATTGTATAAATATAGTATAATAAACTATAGTATAGTAAATGCACATTACTTTCAGATTTACTCATTGTCAGACTTAATATTAGTAATTAAATTATATATTTACCCGTTTGACGAACTTTTAAACGCATTTCTGTTTCATATTTAATTTAATTAAATAAATTAAAATTTACGTATAATTAATTTTATATCGAGAAAATGAATAAACAAAATTAATATAAAGTAAAAGAATTAAAATAGAATTAATATAAATAAAAAGAAAGAGATGAAAAAATAAAATGATAAGTTTATAAATTAAAGAAAACTCTATTTAAGATTTTACTTAAGACTATGAAAGATAAGATGCAATTGTGAAAAAGTAAAATAGATATGAATTTACTGGCCTTAAATAATAATTAAACAAATTGTATTATTAAACAATAATAAATAAGTATGTATACAAAAAGATTCGTAGATTGCCATGAAAATTTTTATAGGATAATCTTAGATGGCAACTTAATTTTGATTTTTACTCATTTCAAATATATTTATAATACTGTATTTTTACGTTTTATTTTATTAGCCTTTGAAAAAGAAAAAAAAAAAAAGAAAAATAAATAAATAAAAAGAGAAAAAAAATTAGAAATATGAAGAAATAAAAAGATTCTATAAATTACTATTATAATCACAATTCTTAATTGTGATCATTAAACAAGCATAATAATTACCATCTATTCTAATGTACCATTCTAATTTAAGGTTTCATTTAAATATATATATATAATTTTAATATTTACTTATCGTGCATAATTAAACTGATTCTTTAGATCCACACGGTGGAAGAACCGTGATAAAACTTTCAGTTTCGCTGTCGCTGGTGCTAAAATTTGATTTTTCTAAAACTCTATTCTCATTTTTGGCACAAAATGGTTGAATGTAAGAGTTTTTCGTTCCAATTTCCATCCCTGAATCATTATTTTTCAACAAATTAGACACGTTTGAAAGTTTGCGAAAATTTCCAAAGAAAACACTATCCGTTCCAACACTTTCTGCACCGCTCTCGCTCGCTCCATCACAGACGGATTCGGTTTCATCAGTTTCCGAGACGCTACTCACTTCGTGTTTTAGCAGTTGTTTGTGCGACCCATTACTATCCGTGCTACTTAAATATCCGCTATCTTCTATTTTCATTCGTGCTTGCGGTTGATATCCGAACAAATGATTCGTGGAATAATTGGTAACGGATTCGTTATTTCTGGAAGGTCTTGTCAGATGTTTTCTTTGGAAATCTTGTTTCTGACATTGATCGAGAAATTTCTTTTTATCCTTTTGAATGCGAGAATTATACCATGATGCAGATAAATTAGTCTTTGACTTTTCTCGCATGCAATTATTTCTCGTTTCATCTATCAATTGATGCTTGCATTTTGTCGTCGACTCCTCGGCTTGTTGTCGTTGAACCTTATCGGAATAAGAACAATCAATGGCCCCTACGTGGAAATAGTCACAGGGGACAGGAGAACCGTTGCTGGTCGTAGGGTCACCCGCTTCGGCAGGACTCCTGTCCCACCCGTTTTTTGACACAGAGTTCGATGATAATTTCGTATCTTTCACACGCCGTGGAGGTTTTGGATGCTGATAGATGTCCTCCGTGGGCGGTAATGGTACCACGTCCGGTTGGTTGCTCGGTTGTCGTTGTCTTTTCAACTGTCTTATTTCGGGTGTTAAATACTTACATTTCTTCCAAGATATGGAATCTTCTAAATGGCCGTTCAACGATTTAGTGCTATTATTCAATTCCTTGGAATTGGATTTCAATCTAGCCTCGTAGATTTCTCGAAGACTTCCGTAGCCACGATGCAAACAAGGGCCATTTTTCCCCGAGTCTTGATCACGAAAGCTACCCTTACTTTTGAGAAGAATTTGAGCAGGCCTTTCGAGAGAATCGACATAGATCTCATCGGGAACGTCTTTTTCATAACTCGTGCCATCGTTGATTTTCAACTTCATCGGTTTTCTGTCTAACGTGTCCGGTTCGTACTCAGACTCGTCCTGTTTTACATAATTTTTCGGCGAATCTTGAACTTTAATAGTCAAATGTCCAGGATTCTCGGCCTCGTATTGAATCTCTGGCCCAGAATCGTCGCTGCAGGCTGGACTATCGTAACCATCGTTCACATACACCTCGCTAACGAGGGAATAACTCTCCGATTTTTGAGAAGAGATTAACTCCGGTAGATTATTATAATACCCTTTTTCGAAAATATCTTTATTTAATTTATTCGATATCATCATCTCACCAGTTCTTGGATTGATCACAGCATTTTGCATCGTCAATTCTTCATCCATTGGCAGAGCTGTGGACAAAGCTGGGCTCGATTGATCGGTGGATTCTGGCGAATTGGACGATTTCCTGCTGGATTTCGACCGTTCCAAACTATCCACTTCGTAATCACCGATATTCTCCGATTTCGAGTGATGTTCAACCAACACCTTTGCGTCAACCATTTCACGGATAACGGCATCCATGATACGTTTCGCTGTATTTTTAGCATTTGGAAGCTCGTTGATCATGTCCGGCAATTCTTTTTTCGATCCCGTCGAATTTTCGCCCGATTCATTCGTTCCTTTCCGCAACGAACCCTCCCTCATACTTGTTCTTCCTTCCTCCTTCCCATTTTCATTGCTAGAAAGAACCGCCATGTTCCCCTCTTCTTTATTTTCTTCTTTCTCCGCCGTCCCTTTCTCCAGAATGGCGTTCTCTTCCATCTGTTTGATGAACGAATTTTCGATGGCTTTCCTCACCTTGGTGTTGATGACTTCATCACCGTTGCCCCCACTAATCGAAGTATCCTCGTTTCTTCTCAGCGAATAATAATTGGATTCCTCGAACATCGATTTGGTCGAACGTTTCGAAACGCTGTGTCGATCGTCCGTCTCGAGAATTTCGCTCCTTGCCACGTTTTGAAACGTTCTCATCATCATTTGTGAATTCTCCTTCCACGAAGAAACAATTTTTCCCGACAACAAATTCCCTTTCGCATCCGTGTCGAATTCTCGTTTGGCCAATTCCTTTAAATACTCTAAATTCTTGTTGAAGGTTTTCGTGTTCTCTTGAAGGGTCTTTCGAGCTTCTTCCGCGTCTCGCCAACGTTGAGGCGTCGACCTAACGTCCGCCAACCATGCTCGAACCTTACTCTCACCCGGATTTAACTGATCGGATTCTGGAAGAGTAGTGTCTCTGAACGTGTCCGTTGTGCAGCCGGGGCATCCGGTGCATCGTTGCGACTTCCGTGACTTGGTGATAGAACTTCGAGTCGAATTCGAGGCCGATTGTTGAAGCTGATTCTTGCTCGTCGTGTCGCATTGTTCCGTGTTCGTTTCCTCTTCCGGGATCCCTGAATTTGTCGACAGATCGAAAAACTTAAGATCTTTTATTAATTTCTCGATTTTTTTTTTTTTTTTTCTAGTCGATAAAGAAAGTAAATTACTGTTATCAACTGACCGACGAGGATAGGGACGAATTTCTTTGCAGCCATTTTGTGCTTCGCTATGGAGATGACCTCCCGAATTTTTATAAGAAATTCGATAGCTGCTGGAGGAGGTGCCTAGAAAAATTCCGGGCTGTCTTCAAATTAAATCTCATAATTAAAATGTAATTATAAAAATTATTTCTCTTTTCTATTCAATTATTCAATATATTTTACACGTTATCTTTATATAATATGGCCTCTTACGAGCAACAATTGTCTGTCGAAGTAAGCAGGATTGAAGTACAACTTTCTTCTCTGAGCTCCAGGTAATACGGGAACATCCTGTTGATGGGGATTATCCACGGTTTCCACGACTCGCACATCCTCTTCTGGCAATCTTTCCCCTAGAATGGATCCAGTTCCAAAGCAAGCTTCAGACTGTTCCATGTAAATGCAATGGGGATGAACGATAGCCGAAGTAACCTGTTCGATCCATACATATAAAATCAATCATAAATTCCCTTGGATGTTTTACAATATTCGTGCATAAGGTATATCCATGCGAGAAGAAATCTGATTAATTAATTAATTAAAAAAAAAAAAAAAATGAAAACAGGAATGGAAACAAGTTTTAAAAACAAGTTTTTTTTTTTTCACCAACATTTTCGAATCCCTGTTCACCGTCGCTAGGTGGAAGATCATCCCCCAGATCGCTCTCCGTTAAACCACTGTTAGTATCGCTCTCGAAGTGTCTCGAAGCGGCGAGCAAAGGGTTGCTCTTCACCAACCCACTCACTTCTCGGCCAGGGGCCAAGTTTATTTCCGGCTCCTCGACGATCTTTCTCTTCGCCTTTTTGCTGTGGAGATACAGGGACACGCTCGCGACGTAGATCAATGCAAGGATCACGGATGAGAGGCCGATGGCCGTGTACTCGGTCGCGGAGAGCCCTTGCGACAGTTGCGTTGTCGAGGAGAACATCACTTCTCGAACGTCTGCAACGAATCGAAGGTAATTATCCTCTTTAATATATTTTTATGTTGAGTTGAGCAAAATTCTAAGATCAGTGACGCCTATATAATTCAATTTGCTTATTCGAGAGGCGGATTAAAGCGATTTAAAAGAGAGGAAGAATACCGACTGCTTTTGGACTGTGAACCAGCCACCCTGAAAGCCACGCACGGGGTGAAGACACCGGGGAGCTTCGACTTCTGAGAGGCGTCTCTGCACACGAGTTTCGCTGTCACCACGCGACCCTCAGCCGCTTCTCTCAGCCCAGTTTCGCCGATCCACTGCAACGATTTCAAGATTATTCCGTTAATGATAGAAAGTATATAGAAAGTATATTGTTTTTGCGGACGATGATTTTTGAAATGAGAAGACGAATCGAAACGAAAAGATTTTTGAGATATTCGATCGAAGTGATAACAGTATCGTATCATCATATATTTCGTCGTCCGCGAAAGTTTTTCTTCGATAATGAAATTTAAAAAAAAAAAAATTTCGTTTAATTTTCTCAGCAATCGAACTCCTTCAAGCTTCCTTAATTAACCTTACGTCGGAGGCTTTACACGTAATGGAGAAGAAACCAGTAAACGGCTGTCTTTCATTCGCTCCGAGAATAAGTATTTTGAGTGACGTTCGAAAATACGACACATGCTTCCCGTTCATCTTTATTTCATTCGATCGTGAAAAGAAAAATTGATGTTACAAAAGAAGAAAAATGTGTGTGAATAAAATATTTCCTTTGTTTTATCGAGAAATTTTAAATAGAATGGAAGAAAGAATGGAAGAAAAATGGGGGCATTATAACCTCTTCGAATAGAAAAAATGATTCTGAATCGTAAGAACGCGTGTTCCTTCCTATATTATTACATCACTCTCTTGATTGACTTGTTTCGGTGCAGTTTAAACAAACCTGTAGAAACGTTCTTCCTTCGTCACGAAACAGCCTGAAGGGTGGCTCGGTGTCCGAAAGATTCCTCAACTCTGACCATCCTGCTCGCCCCAATTGCTGAGCCCCAGTTATTCCGCACACCGGCGTTGTCACACCTTTGCGCGAAAAGGGGAACACATTCAACTCGATTTGTATTTACAATTACAGAATTGTAATAATAACGTTCGTCAACGTTCGAATTACAATGTTAAATTAATAAATTAACTTACCTTCGAAGCGTATTTCTGCGTGAGGATAGATTATCTGGCCACGTTGAGGTAGAAACACGTATGGCACCCTCTCGACTTGGCCTGTGCCGCTCACGAAACCAGCAACGTTGCATTCTAGAATCATCGAGAACTTTACGTTTTTTCTTCTTATAATATCTATGATAGACAAATTTAACGAGCATCGTTAAATTTTGTTTGATTACAATTTCTCCCTTTATTTGTTCACGAATGAATGGATAAATAAGATTAATGTAAATTGGAATAAAACTTTGGAGGAATATTGGAAGGAATATAAATAAAGAATTTTTTAGAATTCGATCGAAGAGAGGAAAGAGTAAATTAAGATGTCATTCTGCCCGTGATGCAGCTTTAAGTTTCCTCGTGACTGACAATTTTCTGGCGTATGCACGAGATGGCGTGCAATTTTCAGACGTTTTTTTTTTTTTTTTATCGCCCGCGGTCATCTGTGGCACAATTATGCAGCTCATTTAAAAATTTCGGATGCCCTGCACGCAGGTGCAATGGAGAAAGCGCTTCCTTTGATCGGGAAACGTACAAAGGAGAGCATAAATGTCGGCATTCTGTTAAAAATATTGTTACTTGCCATGAACGTGACGGAGGAATCGTCTTTTTTTAAACAACACTTGCGTCCAAATTTGTAAAAATTTTCATTCGTGCGAAGAAC
>NW_006263321.1:215863-220640 GCF_000469605.1 Apis dorsata | reverse complement strand
AAAAAAAAAAAAAAAAAAAAAAAAAGAATAATCTTCCTCGAAAGAAAGTAACAGTCGAAAGAAGAAGAAGAAGAAGAAGAAGTTTCACAAGTTTTATCTGTAAATATATTTTAATTAATCATTCTGTTTGTCTCCAATATGATCACATCGATTTTTGAGGATTAAAGCAATAGATCCTCGTATTATAAGATTATAAGAATTCCACGTTCAAAGGTTCTTTATGGCGCCTATGTCCAGGGGTATCGTTGTAAAATACGTTGTTTAATTCATAATTTAATTAAACAGTTAGAGGAGAACCGGTCGTTAAAATGTTAATCATTTCGTCGATGGCGTCAAATTGTCAGACAAAGTTCATCACGGATAATTCGACGCCTAATAAAAAAAACCTTAGTCTTAGAACGTTCGAGTAGTTTTATTACAGAATAATGCAAATTAACGAGTGTCGAAAATATAAATAATATATCGAACGACTCTTGATCTCTGGAAAAAAATAATTCAAATGTTTGAATGGATCATTTTTCTTCAAATAAATTCTTCACATCATCGTATATTTATAGGAATTGAAGAATTTATAGGAATTGTCTTGGAACGTTCGAACTGGTTTTATTGCAGAATAATGCAAATTAACGAGTGTCGATATCGAAAATATAAATAATATATCTAACGACTCTTGATCTCTGGAAGAAGAATAATTCAAATGCTTGAATGGATCATTTTTCTTCAAATAAATTCTTCACATCGTCGTATATTTATAGGAATTGAAGAATTTATAGGAATTGTCTTGGAATGTTCAAGATAAAGTTTTGTTGCAGAATAATGCAAATTAACGAGTATCGATATCAAAAATATAAATAATATATCGAACGATTCTTGATTTCTGGAAAAAAAAATGGATCATTTTTCCTTCTTTCTTCCAAGATTCTTCACCGATCATACCGTCATATATTTATAGGAATTGTCTTGGAACGTTCAAGATAAGATTTTGTTGCAGAATATATATGTATATATCGAAAATATAAATAATATCGACGTCGAACAACTCTTGTTCTCTGGAAAAGGAAGAATTCAAACGCTAGAACGGATCGCTTTTCCCTTCCAACATTCTTCACCTATCTCACCGTCATATATTTATAGGAATTGTCTTGGAACATTTAAGCTAAGGTTTTATTGCAATATAATGCAAATTAACGAGTATCGATATCGAAAATGTAAATAATATCGACGTCGAACAACTCTTGTTCTCTGGAAAAGGAAGAATTCAAACGCTTGAACGGATCTCCTCCCTTCTTCACCGATCACACCGTCGTATATTTCGTATATATATATTTATAGGAATTGAAGAAAAAGGAAGCTTGTGATGGGAAACAGTAGTGAGCCGCAACGGTCGCAAATCGCGCGACTCGGTACCGGTTCCTTAACGAGAGAACGCCACAGGGACAATATTTTCCTGTTTATCAAGATTTAGGCGTTTGAACGCGTATCATCCTATGCGTTCCACGATTCTCTGACAATTGGAAACGAGTTTTTCTGGAAGAACTGCTGCCGTTCCCCGCGGATCTATTTCAGAAGAAGAAATTTCGAAACGTCGAATTAATGAGATTAACCGGGTTTTCAAAATTATGCACGTTTTACTCTTGAAATATTATTAGACCTTGTTCTAACGAGAGATCTCGGTAACAGTACCTCATCAACCGATCGCAACAGGTTTACAGACCGATCTCTATCTATTGTGGATTTACATGATTTGTGGTAAAAAAAAATAACCATTTAACCATTCCTTTGATTGCTCAACTGTTTAAGTAAGATCACTCGATGTAAAAATGTATGGATCGAAGGCCGAATAACGTGTCAAGTAACTAATAAAAAGGAATAATTGATAAAGCACTATCTATCGAATATAGTATAAATTCAATTCATGAATGTAACGGGTACCTGTACACTCGAGTAAATTTAAAATCAAGCGGCACGACTGGCTAACCGTATGTAACCGAATGGAAAGGCTCGACAAGTTACATGTTTGGATTACATTTCATAGTATAGTAGCATTCATTGTTCCTTGCTAAAGGAGAAAGCCGAAGGAAGAGAGTCATTGTACATCTTTCGTCGACTTTTCTTTTTTCGAATACGCAAGATATACGCCATACGTGCGCCGAAAGAGAAAATGCACGATCCTGGTCTATCGCATTATATATTCATCCTGAGGTCTTGACCCTGATCGCTTGAATTTATCTCAACGTTCTACTAATTGCTCGATTCGATTGATATACGGTAGCTGTGTGTCATCGTTCGTTGTGGAGGAACATTTGGAACAGTGTTTTCATTTTCGAAACTTTTTCGCAAATTCTTTTTCGTGTAATCTATTTATATTCGCGTTTGTCCCGTTTCTCGTGCAGAGAACTAGAACTAGGAAGGAGTTGATTCTGAATAATTTAATCGTTGGAGCAAGCGTTTGGAAAGATTCGATTTTTTTTCTTTTATAATTGAATCAGAATGTGGGATTCGTGTTTTTCGAGATTGTTATATAGTTTGGTGGATCTTTCGAAACGTGGTTGATCACATTTGTCAGGATTGTCTCAATTCAGATGAATCCAATTCTTTCTTACCTATAATTCTCAGAAATGAGATAGTGTGTCTTTTCGTTTGGAATTATTAATTCGTCGAATTTTTGAGATAGTGATCGTCACATTTATCCAAATAATCGACAGGAAGAATTGTTGATCGGCCATTCAATAATTGAATGGTTAGAACAGTAAACAAAAGATCCAATTTTGGTTCGAAAATTCTTTCGAAAAAGAATTGCGTTCAGGTCGATATTTCGATGAAATAAGTTGGAATAGAAAAGCAAAAGATCCTATTCCAGTGCAATCTTTTTCTTCTACACGTCGAACATTTGTAAAAAAAAAAAATAATGAAAGATGAACGCTTGAAGTAGCACTTCAGATTCGAAGAAGAATCGCATTCAGATCGATATTTCGATAGAATAGAAAAGCAAAAAATCCTATTTCGGTTCAATCTTTTTCTTCTACACGTCGAACATTTATAAAATAAAAAAAAAAAAATAAAAAATGGAGTGCTGGAAGTAGCACTTCAGAGTGGAAGAAGAATCGCATTCAGATCGATGTTTCGATAGAATAAAAAAAATCCTATTTCGGTTCAATCTTTTTCATCTTTTTCTCCTACACGTTGAACATTTGTAAAAAAAAAATAATGAAAGATGAACGCTTGAAGTAGCACTTCAGAGTGGAAGAAGAATCGCATTCAGATCGATGTTTCGATAGAATAGAAAAAATCCTATTTCGGTTCAATCTTTCTCATCTTTTTCTCCTACACGTCGAACATTTATAAAATAAAAAAAAAAAAATGAAAAATGAAGTGCTCGAACTAGCATTTCAGAGTGGAAGAAGAATCGCATTCAGATCGATGTTTCGATAGAGGCACGCTCCTACTTTCGATCTTAGGATTTACACGAAAGTGTATTCGAAGAAGAGAAATTTGCGGTTAAGTCTTTTCAACGAGAAACCGTTTTCACGGACGACATTGTAACATCATAACGCGGAATCACGATCGCGAAACGTAAATTGCGGCTCGTGTCCATAATGGTTTCACTCTTCACGCGGTTGTAATGTAAAATCTCGATATTTAACATCGACGGGTTCTACGTTTATCCAAAGAAACATAACCGTTCAGAACAGGGTATAATATATGTAATTCGATTAAACATCTTGGTTTTCACAACAACACTTCTATCCTTTGTCTATTTCTGCTTTCACTTTTTTCGTGGCTATAATAAGACGAATTCCTCGAATTCATCGTTGCGAAAGAACTTTCTATATCTATTATATTTTATATTAATTCCGCAACAAACAATTGCATTTCCTAATGTAACGCGTCTCTTTCAAATTGACGATGGCCGATGCAAGTATTTATTAGTAGGAGTCGAAACCTGGTCGAAACCGGTTATCCGAGAGAAGAACACGAGGCTTATTATTATTTTAAAAAAAAACTTAACATTTCCTCTCTCCTTATCGCTCTATCGTTATCATCCTATTATCCATCGTTATCATTTTTATCGACGAAAATTGTATACAATGTATGCACTTGCTCAGTTATTCCGAGAAAAAAATTTCTTTTTTCATTCTTCGTCAAAAATCCATGATCAATCCTTAATTAAATTAGACATCAACGACCCAAAACGGTTCTCGTAAAAATTTCACCTCGTTCAGACAATCAACGACGACAATTTTCTCACTTTCATCAAGTTGGAACGAAGAGCGGGCTTCAGGAACAGACGCGTCGCGTCTTTAAATCGTTTAAATTAGACACACGACTCACACATATACACACACAGGTGATTCTCTTAAACGATTCTCTTCCTGTAAACGCCGCTCAACGCAACTATTTTCTCACTTTCATCAAGTTTGGCGCGAGGAGGAGAGCCGATCGGTTCTTCTTCGATCCTCTCCTACTCGACGATCCATCTCGTTAAAAGTGTCCCACTCTTCTTCTCGCCGACACGATTTACGATAATCGATGGAAGAGAGCAATTAACGGAAGCCTGCCGTGTCCCCGTTTCGCTCGTAGGAGGATGCTCGATCCGGCTACCCGTGTCTCCTACGATCGAGCAAATGGATAACGAGCAGTTGATTAACGATCGGCAAACCCGACGTGAAACTGGTGAAGATACGATACATGCCTATGCGATGAACCTTGACCTTCGCTCGAAGATCACGATCGATCTTCCTCCTCCTTTTTTCTTTCTTTCCTTCTCTCTTTCTTT
>NW_006263321.1:209036-215448 GCF_000469605.1 Apis dorsata | reverse complement strand
TATATATATATTTGCCGGCGATGGGCGAATATCGATACGATTTAAATAAATTAAACAACGATTTAAGCGAATTCGATTCATTCCAATTATTTGAGCAAAGGAGACGGAGTATGGAAAGTATGAAAGTGTATAAGAAAACGAGAGAATCGATAAATTTCGAGAATTACCAACGAAGGATTCTCGAGTTAAAGTAGCGAAGCGAAGCGAGACGAAATGTGACATGCGTACGATTATAGATACCGAACGATCAAAGTGATAATTATGGAATAATTATAGAGAGAATGAGTTAGCAATTTGGTAATTTTATTTAGGATGATTATTGAGCTATTTCGTATCTTATATTCCGGCTAGTTCGGATTGGACGTTAAACGTTTCCATTACGAGAGATTTATTTATCCTAATTAAAACGTTACTTCGTTTACACAGAGGTAATAATCGAAGAGAGAAGAGATTTTCAATTCGCGATAGGATTCGTATGGTATTCGACTTCTATTCCCTCCCCCCCCGATACAATAACGTATATAATCTTTCGATTGGAAATTTTACTTTCTTATTTTTTAACGCTTACGCCGATTTCACGGTCCTTTAATGAACGAAGATAATTTAGAGACGGGTAGGAGGATATTCCGTTCTATCAGAATTAGAAACCACGGGTGGAAGAGATATTGTTCCTTGCGGTACTTTTGATCAACTCGCGCGGCCTCCTCTCCTCTACGACGCAGCTGTACACCAGTGCCGCAAATCTGTTATTTATAGATTGCACAGGACACACACGCGGCCGGGCCTGGAAAACGGCAAAGAGACACGTTTGACACGACCGGTTGACCCCTCGGAGAACGCCGAGGTCCACTAGCTTGCGCTCAGACTTTTTTAATTACCGGCTACCACGAGTTACGTGGTGTCGTGTACGGCACACGATGAAAAACAGATACGTACCTATTAATACGTCCTCGCGTTTAAAACGTTTCTCGCGTTACGTGTTCAATCCATATCCACGTATCCATCCTATCCATAAATTATTCCTACCTATCTAGGAACGAGAAGTCGCGTGAATTTCAGCCATTATTCACTATCCACAAGTCGAATAGAATCTCTCCCTCCTTCCAATCATCCTTTTCTATTTTAATTTTCCTCTCTTTGTTATACATTTCCAATCGATATCTTGTTGGAATCTCTTTCTGAAAATTTTCCTTCGAATCATCCTTTTTCATTCCAATTTTCCTTTCTTTATTATTTCTTTAACGATGTTCGAAGATTCCAATCGATATTTCGTTGGAATCTCTCCCTGAAAATTCTCGAATCATCCTTTTCCACTCGAATTTTCTTCTCTTTATTAGATATTAATTAACGAAAATTGTTCGATGTTCGAAGATTCCAATCGATATCTTGTTGGAATCTCTCCCTGAAAATCCTCTTTCGAATCATTCTTTTCCACTCCAATTTTCCCTCTCTTTATCTCTTAACGAAAATGTTCGAAGATCCCAATTGATATCTCGTTAGAATCTTTTCCTGAAAATCCTTCTTCGAATCATCTTTTTCTCTCTTTTTATTATATTTATATTTCCTTAATTCGATGTTCCAATCAATATCTCGATATCTCGTTGACCATCCCGTTCCTCGAAAATGGCATTCGCAAGAGGCCATTATCCATTATCCAAACCGAATAGAACCTAAAAATTCTCCTTCGAGTTATCCTTTTCCATTCAAATTTTCCCTCTCTTCATTATATATTTCCTTAACGGAAAATTCTTGGAAAATTCGAATCGATATCTCATTATCCATCCTGTTCCTCGAAAATGGAATTCGCAAGAGGCCATTATCCACTATCCAAACCGAATAGAACCTAAAAATTCTCTTTCGAGTTATCCTTTTCCATTCAAATTTTCCCTCTCTTCATTATATATTTCCTTAACGGAAAATTCTTGGAAGATTCGAATCGATATCTCTTCCCGTTCCTCGAAAGCGGAATTCGCAAGAGTCGAGGTGAAATATATTCCTGTTGTGTAAACAGGTAAGGTAACATCATTTCTCTCCAAGAAAAGCGGGAAGAGGGAAGAGAGGTAGGAAATTGATGGTAGGAAAAGCGTGAAATTGAACGAAGGACGCGCTTTATCGAGGCGGCGCGACACGGCCCTGGGCCCCGCGGAAGGACTCACTCGTCCATCGTGGCCGACGTGACTGATGCCCCGCTACGGTTCCTCGTGACAGAGCTTGGGGATAATCCTTAATGCGATAATCCACACCGGCGAGGGTACACCGTTAACGCAGTGTGCTTTTAACGTGAAATCGATGGAGGTCCCGAGGGGAGAGATATACGGCGGCTGCCACAAGTTTCCCGCCCGATAAACAGGATTTCGAATGTGTTAATATGTCGCGGAGGTTATTTGATTTAACTCGCAACGATCAAGTTGTAGAGTCGTTTTAATCAACGACGATGACTTGAAAAGAATCATTGTGGATGATTGTTCGATAAAAGATACACGGCTACTTTGTCAAAAAATAGGATTCGAGTGAAAATTATTGCGACAGTTTTGCATGTTATTAAAATTTACGCTCCATTGAGATAGGATCAGCTCGAAAGATATCCAGTTTCTACTGCATGCGTTGCTGAATTGAATTAAGCAATTTATGTGAAAAAAAAATGATAATACGATAATTTTTTAACACTGTTCAATGTTACGCGATCTTCGATTCATCTTATTTACAACGCTCGCGAAGGAAATAAAACTGGTTAAAAGAAGAAGACGGAGGAGGAATAAGCGAGAGATAAATAAAAATCTGAATATACATGTCTCTTTTCCCGAGATAAGCTATTTTATTGAGCTGATGAACGATGATGGAAATTGCATTAGCGGATGTTGAGTAAACAAGGAAACAAGATGATGGAAAAAGCCGGACGATCGAGAGATTTTTCGATGCGCAAAATGATTAAATTGCAGGTATTTAAGATATCGGTGATTGGTTATCGCAAACGGAACGATCCAAGAATCTCTCGCTAATTTCGCGCGAAGAAATTCTCGTCCGGCTCGCGAGCCGGACGAATGCAAGACGCAAGAGTCGAGGAATGGGCGAACGTGCGGAATAAGTAGAAAAAATGAAAATTACAAACTCAGCCAATGCGCTATTGACGTAAGTAATGCGCGTACGTGCACAATTCACAAGCGTTATTGCAATTAATATTAAGATTGGCTGGATAGGCGTGCGTGGATAGGATATTTTACGGTTTATAGGCACCGGGATGATTAAGGTCACGCGTGAAACAATGGGACACTTATTCATCGAATTGAATTCTCATTAAACGAATGGGCCGAGTTTGAATGAAAATCAATCGTTTGTTAGAAGAGATACCATTGAAATTTGCATTGGGAAGGGTAATTAATTTATGGAAATGGTAACGGTACAACTTTCTCCTTGACGAAGTATGGTGGTATATTCGCTTTTGGAATCCTCAGAAAAATCTAACCTAAGAACAGCTCGAAGCGCTGCCTCAAACTGCTTGCCCTATGAACCTGAGCCATTGTATTATTATTAGGATAAGAGCTCGAGGGTTTCAGGCCATTGAGAATCTTCGTGTGACCTTTCCAAGATGAACTCGGAACGATAAGGTGTATCATTGCGATCTCGCAAGGATCGTAAAGATTTTCCAATTAAATATTTTCGACAATGCGCGCAGATATAATTTATAGAAGCGAATCTTTTTTCAAAAACTTCCATTACCGCGCATTGGCATCGGAGGCGTAGGTAAGATGGAAAACGACGTTTATGAAGAGGAAATTACAGCTTGTTAAGGGGCGGAATCCTTTCCCTGCAGCGTACATCAAATGTAAGACGATACGTATATGAAGAATCTTTATGACTCGGCAAACGAGATATTACGTTATCTAATAACGTTTCTGTATATATCGTAGCGTATCATTACATCTGTTTCTTACGAAAAATTAATGATAACGTATCGAGTTTTTATTGCAAAATTCTTTGTTATTCATAGATTTTCAACATAGATTCTCTGCAAACACTGTAAATCTAACGTAAATTATTTTCATCTCGCGACGATTTTATTAAACATATTTCTTTTTTAGTATCTTTTCCGTCAATCGATAATAATCTTTTTTTTAGATTTATTTATTTCGATTTTCGTGTTTGAATAAAAGATTTTTAAAAAGATTTCGTCAAGTGACGATAATTTTGAATGGATACCGTTATGCGAACAATGCTCGGAATCGAAGCCAACACGAATTTTCGTGCGTTCATTTCTTATGCAGGCATCGAAGTCTCCAGTTGTTTACGGCGCGATATTTCGCGCTAATAATTTTTGCGAATAAATTTGTAAAACGAGTTAGAGATCGATGGTAGAAACCGTTGCTAATACCGTCGTTAAAAATCATAAAGATCTTAATTGAAGATAAATCGAATATATCACGTATCAATTTTTTTTTTATTTATTTATTCGTTGCTTGCAAATTGAAAAATGTAGATATCGATGAAATTTATATTGATGTGCGTTTAAATTTCTACTTTGACATTTTGAATAATTCTTTTTCTTTTTCGATATTTTTTTCTTTTTACTTTAACGCTACACATTATTAACATTATTTCCGTTTTACCGTTACGAATCCATCGTGTTAAAATTCACATACGTTGACACATGTTGCAATTATCCATAATCGTATACGCTTTTGCATTTAAGATTTTGTAGTCCGCCCATCATCAGCGTGTACGGTAGTCGATAAAGATAATATTAAAACGTGACGTTATAACGAGATTTTAAGTATAGTGCGTTATATGCCTCGGTTCGGCTATCGTTCGGCGCCATGTTGAAATCAGAAGTACAAGGTTTGCGGTTGAACCGCTGCGAGAATCGGTTATTAAAGTCCTCGTGAAATGCGGGCCACACGTAAGACAAATTTTAAATTGCAAATTAATCCAATTTGTCAGATCGACAATACCAGTCAAATAACACCGATTTAACCACACGTTTTACGATGATTCGGCATGCGAACCGATCAATCCTTGTTCGCACATACGCAACCATACATATCTATCTATTCTATCTGGATGCGATTTGCTCGATACATATTGAAAATTCCCATAGAAAATTTCGATCTCCCAGAAGATTAATTTCGTTTCACCGAACGAATTATCACGATCGTTTCCACGCGTGCAATCTTTCTCATTCGATCGAAACTCATCCGTAAATAACGTAACGTTGTAGCGCGAGGACAATTTGCACGAACAGCTAGAGCAATCATTTCTGATGACACGGTTCAATTGAAAACGGTATATGCACGTGACCGAGTAGATCGGATGGAAACGGAGGTGAAGATACCCGAGGTCTTTGCAACACAGTTGCAAAGGGGAGAGATGCGAATCGTAATGCTACGTAGTGGAATAATGATTACACCGAGAGAGAGAGAGAGAGAAAAAGATTGAATTACATATAAAGTTGTAAATTTTCTTCCAATCACTCGATATGTCCATCCGTGGAAATTTGAAACTTACTTTTCCAAGCTTGTTTACACAAATGTGTAAATAAAATATTCATCCGCGATTCCCCGTTTTTTATGCTTTCTATTTTACGCGTCTCGAGATCCGGGTTATAAGGTTAAGTAATTGAAAAGCAATACCTTGGAAAACTCGAAAAATTTCTATATAAACTCTATATTTTCCATCGATTTATCGATGCTTGGATACTTATCCAACCAATATACAGAGGCGGTCGAGAACGTTGTTTAAAAATTCTCAATTTGTACGCAATAATGTAGGGCGTGTTCGTGAACTCGTGGACCACTTGGGGACGGTGCTCTCGGGATCGTTCTCTCGGAAATTGCGTGCAGAGGATGGGCTTCGCCTGGCCCGGGAGGGGATAAGTATCCTGGGATTCGTCATCGATCGCGTTTATTGGAGGACCTTTGGAGATCACAGCGATTCGGGCGAAGATCGAGGAAGAAACGAGCCATCGCGTACACGTACGCGTACACGTGTGTGGTACCGTTGCGTGCACTAGATTCTTACGGGATAATCGTACGAAATCGGTGGGAGGGGAGGGGGAGATCGACCATCTTCTTGCTTCCCCTTCCCTCGTAACGACATGGAAAAAAAATAAAAATAAATAAATAAAGAAAGAATCTCGAACGTCTCGGACGAAGGGAAAAAAAGGTTTGATCGGATTGGAAAATCGGAGAGGTAATTAGAATCGCTTACCGTGAATATCGTTCACGCAGATGTGAAGATCCTCCCGGAAGGTGGGTAGCCCGTAGTTGCACTGGCAGGTGCAAGTGTTGTTAGGAGGAACGAGCCCTGCGGTCGAAGGGCTACGCGTGTAAGGGCTGGCTGTTCCGCTGCTGAGCACCGTGCAAGCCTCCGTGCAGGAACCTGGATAATTTTGATCTTGATATTAAGAAAGAATAAGGGG
>NW_006263321.1:207668-209002 GCF_000469605.1 Apis dorsata | reverse complement strand
CGTTCATTCGCGCAAATTATGAACGATAATAGTCGTTTAATTCGAAACTTTGATCGACGGTAACCAAAGATTTTTTAAAGCGTATATTTATATAGGTGTAAGGGCTAGTTGTGTAAGTCTTTGTGCAGGAACAACATGAATAATTTCGAAACTTTCAATCTTAATATTAAAAAAGAAAAAGGGAATTAATTTGTCGAAGCTTAATTTGTTCATTCGCGCAAATTATTAATGATAATGGCCGTTTAATTGAAACTTTGATCGACGGTAACGAAAGATTTTTTAAAGCGTATATTTATATAGGTGTAAGGGCTAGTTGTGTAGGTATTTGTGCAGGAACAACATGAATAATTTCGAAACTTTCAATCTTAATATTACCAAAGAAAAAGGGAATTAATTCGTTCATTCGCGCAAATTATGAATGATAATGGCCGTTTAATTGAAACTTCGATCGACGGTAACGAAAGATTTTTTAAAACGTATATTTAGGTATATAAGTGGAAGGGCTGATTGTGCAAGTTTTTGTGCAGGAATCTATAATATAATTTCGAAACTTTCAATCTTAATATTACCAAAGAAAAAGGGAATTAATTCGTTCATTCGCGCAAATTATGAATGATAATGGCCGTTTAATTGAAACTTCGATCGACGGTAACGAAAGATTTTTTAAAACGTATATTTAGGTATATAAGTGGAAGGGCTGATTGTGCAAGTTTTTGTGCAGGAATCTATAATATAATTTCGAAACTTTCAATCTTAATATTACCAAAGAAAAAGGGAATTAATTCGTTCATTCGCGCAAATTATGAATGATAATGGCCGTTTAATTGAAACTTCGATCGACGGTAACGAAAGATTTTTTAAAACGTATATTTAGGTATATAAGTGGAAGGGCTGATTGTGCAAGTTTTTGTGCAGGAATCTATAATATAATTTCGAAACTTTCAATCTTAATATTACCAAAGAAAAAGGGAATTAATTCGTTCATTCGCGCAAATTATGAATGATAATGGCCGTTTAATTGAAACTTCGATCGACGGTAACGAAAGATTTTTTAAAACGTATATTTAGGTATATAAGTGGAAGGGCTGATTGTGCAAGTTTTTGTGCAGGAATCTATAATATAATTTCGAAACTTTCAATCTTAATATTACCAAAGAAAAAGGGAATTAATTCGTTCATTCGCGCAAATTATGAATGATAATGGCCGTTTAATTGAAACTTCGATCGACGGTAACGAAAGATTTTTTAAAGCGTATATTTGCAAGCCTCCTGCAACGTGGATAATTTCTTTTAATCTTGATATATTTTTAAAAAAGAAGAAGAGGAAAAAGGGA
>NW_006263321.1:198933-207620 GCF_000469605.1 Apis dorsata | reverse complement strand
CGTTCATTCGCGCAAATTATGAACGATAATAGTCGTTTAATTCGAAACTTTGATCGACGGTAATCAAAGATTTTTTAAAGCGTATATTTAGGTATATAAGTGTAAGGGCTGATTGTGCAAGTTTTTGTACAGGAATCTATAATATAATTTCGAAACTTTCAATCTTAATATTAAAAAAGAAAAAGGGAATTAATTTGTCGAAGCTTGTTAATTTGTTCATTCGCGCAAATTATATATGATAATAGCCGTTTAATTGAAACTTTGATCGACGGTAACGAAAGATTTTTTAAAGCGTATATTTGCAAGCCTCCTGCAACGTGGATAATTTCGAAACTTTTAATCCTTTATCTTATCTTTAAGAAAGAAAAAGAGAATTAATTTGTTAAAGCTTGTTAATTTTTTAAAACGGTATATTTAGATATATAAGAAGGCGTAAGGGCTGAGCATCGTGCAAGCCTCCTGCAACTTGAATAATTTCTTTTAATCTCGATATATCTTTAAGAAAGAAGAGGAAAAAGGGAATTAATTTGTTCATTCGCGCAAATTACGAATGATAATCGATCGATCAATGCGAAAGCGTGTTCAGTTTAATTTAAATTAAGAGATCCTCGGAACAAATCGTTCCAAAATTTCACGATGATAATAAAAAGTAGTATATCAGAATTGTCAATTCGAAAAGTAATTATCGATCAACTTGAAACAACTGGCTGGTAAGAATTATATTTATAACCTCGATAGTCCGTTCTTTTTTTTTTATATATTATCTTATCGTAAAACTTGCAATCTTTCCAGAAGGTGATGTTGGGGAAAAAATTCGTGTACGGTACGTAACTGTACTCGCGCACGCTATCGCGCAAACAGACGTTCGGAGATAAATTTGCAGGGGAAGGGGAGGAGGATTCATCCGTGGCTGGACGGGCAGAACGCGACATATAATCTGGCCAGGTGAAATACAGCTGTCAAATCGTTACATTGTAATTTCATGGTTAATCTGTTACGAGCTTTTTTTCCCCCCTCCCCCCTCCCTTCCCTCCTGTTTCCTTTGTGCTTCACGGCACCGCGCGAAACCCTGCACAGGCACCGTTCCTCTTTTCCGTTGTTTTTAATATCGAATCCCGTACGATCTCTCCTCTTCCTCAACGCGGTTGCGCAAAATCATGGGTACGCAATTTACGGTTTCGTCCTTTCTTCGAAGAGCGAGGATGCGCGCCGCAAGAGGCTTCGTAATTTCCGCTTAATCCTTACCTTCCAACGTGAAAATGTCTCCATCGGAGTGCCTGATGACCGAAAGCTCTTGACAACGAACAAACTCGAGAACGTTCAAGATGCCCGCGAGGACGAGGACTAGAAGACGCATCTTCTCCGCTGCATTCTGGAACAAAGTGGAGCGAATTATTGCAATTCTTTTTTTCACGTTGTACGCGAGAGAGAGAGTTTTCGAGAGGAGGAACGGTCTAAAGAAGATTGTTTACCTTCGAATATTTAATATCGTCAAAAGCTTTCGTTTCAAAAAAAGAAACTGACTTGTCTTTTTTCTTTTTTCAAGCGTGTAATTGTCACAAGAATCGTCCAAGATTAAGGATCCTCGAGGAACGTATGAATCGATCAAGATATTTCCTTTGAAAAAATTGAACAACTCTGCTCTGCCTCGTTGAATTTTGTTTCGCGATGATGCGTTTAAAGAATATATATATATATATATATATTGTTCTTCAAATGATCACAGTTTTCAAGTTTCGGCCGGATAATTAATCACGAGGATGATTCACATGATTCGGGTTTGGCTTTTGAAGGCGTAATCGCTCGAAATTAAAGTAATTACAAGGTTCGGGATAGAGTCGCGGTACGCCTCCGTTGACTAATATTAATAACGATAATTAATCAGCATTAAGAGGTTTGACGATCGAGCGAGTTGCTCCCTCGAGAACTGTTCCCTCGTCGTCTTTTGCAACTGTCCACGACTATTTAGAGATTAATCTCTTCTTCGATAAAGACTGTGCGCGCGGAGGGACTCCTCGCGCCGTTAAATCGTCGGCTGTCGGCGATTTTGCCCTGATAAAAAAATCACCCATGGTTCATCCGTTGGCAAATGTTAACCATTTGCTACATCGAGAATATTCTTCTGGTATCGTGGTGTTATAAACGGAAGTTCATTAGAAAGATTAATTTGTAAGAAACTTTTAAAGAAAAGAATATCATCGAATATAACTCGTTTCGATTTCGTTCGTTATATTTTTATTTCAAATAAAATTAATAATAAAATTAACAAATAATAAAATTTATTTTAATCATCATATATTTTTGCATTTGGAAAGGAAAGTAAAATTGTTTTAAAAACGGAGAAAAATAATAAAAAAAATCGCTGTTAATTAAAAAAGAAATGGAGATAAAATTTTTCCTCCATCTCGTTTTTCCTCATAGTCACAGAGAGTCAATAATATCTCCCCTAATATGACGGATCTTTGCGAAATTACTGTACTTGTATGGCAGCCTGTCCAGCGAGATATGCTGCTTCGGTGGTCGAAAAAAAAAAAAAAAGAAAAAAGAAAAGAAGAGAAAAAAAGCAAAAGATCGAGGAAGAATGTTGCAACGAGGTTGAAGGATCGCATCCCACCGCGTTTACGGTAAACTACGGGTGCACGAGGCGGGCATAAATTACACGTTCGATGCATGTCGCGAGCCGCGCATCAGCGCAACGTCGTGTGTCCAACGTTATGCACAATCGAGCCGATGGCACGCGTGAGATAAGGAGGGAACGATAATGGGAAAACGGCGTAAGAAGCGGCATAAGAAGAATTCCTCTCGATAAGAAAAACTCTTTTTCATACATTTGGCCGGATGCCGAGGATATCCGATCAAACCTCGATCTCGAACGATCTTCCTAGAAATGGTGAATGGTGGAAAAAGAAGGAATGTTTTTTTTTTTCCCCCCCCTCTCCTCTTCTCGCTGCTACTTTATAACATCGAATCAGCGGTTCTCAAAACGCACCGCGGATCGTCGCGATAAAACTATTTTTCAAAAGTTCGTCGTATCTTTCTTACGATCGATCGATCTCACGCAGCTCGAAATTTTTCGTATTTTTCGTAATTAACGAAGAAAAATAGATCGAGAGAATTGCGAGGAATTGAGAGTTAAATTAGTTAAATTAGGAATGTATATTATAGTTGAAAGGAAAAAAAAGGGGTGGTTGGATGAAGTAGCAGATGGCACTGGTACTGACAAAGGTATAAGAGGGTTTGATCCATCGTGTTGTATATACATATATATATATATCGAGCCTTATACCTTTCTTGGGGACACGGATGCTCCTCACGATCAAATTTAAATAGTTTGCGGGTAAAAAAGAAGTTTGGTCGGATGCTCGATGGTCGTTTGAAGAAACGGGCGCGTTCCTTCACCAATCGTTGTCCTCTCCCTTTTTAATTGCTTCCAAAATGAATAGCTTCTCTCACGGGTATCGCGATACCGGTTCCATCCACGGTTCTTTTTTTTTTTTTTTTTTTTTTTTTAAAACCTTTTCTTCCGTCCCGTACCAAAAATTTACGACGAGACATCTTGACGGACAATTTTTATCTAACTTCCTTTCGATATATCGGCGCGAGATTTAAATCTCGTTTAAAAACCTTAAAGGGGAAACTCGAGTCGGTGATGATAAAATTTCAAGTTAGGGAGACACGTGCGTGATTCGAAAACTTTTGCAGATATTAAAATTTTATCGCGCGTCCTCCGCGAGAAAAAGGATATATTTCCACACTTTATGCACACAATGTTTCGGATTGGTCTCGGTTGAATTGCCAACACGAGAGCCATTATGGTAAAATACGTTTCGGCTTAAGCCCGGAGTTACGCGGATGGCCGCCAGGTCAGAGGGCGTTATTTTACGCGACGGAGAAATTTACAGCCGATGCGTTTTACGTATCGAATGGTAGTTAGCGTGATATTTTTCTTCTCTCCCTCCTTTTTTTTTTTTTTCTTTATCCTCGGAAACGTCCTTCTCGAGCAACGCGAGTTTCATCGAAGGAATCAAAGCCGTCTTCGAAGCCGTACATATCACTTTTAATCGAATCCTCGTGAAAAGGAATCACGAGGAGGATCGAAGCAGTAATATATCTCGGCTAATAAATCAAAATTCGATCCTTCGGGACAGGGATCAATGTTAAACGTGATATTCGATCGAAGTTGGAACACGAAGGCGATCACGATTATTCTCTGAAATGGTGAGGTGGAAGAATGCTGATCTGTTCCTCTCGAGCACGGAGAGGGATATCTTAAACGAGATAATTTATCAAGCTAACAAGCTCGATACTTGTTTCCAAGTCGTATACTTGTATTTAACATTTTAACGTCGCGATTAATCACTGTATATATGTCGTTTTGAATATTGGACTTGGCCGCATAAAAAAAAATGGATCACTCAAGGGAACGTATTATTTAGAGCATCGGGAGGGGGAGGGAGACGGCTATTCGAAAATAAGCGCTCGTTACGCATTGCGCATCGTGTAAGATGCAAATCCTTTTTTTTTTTTTTTTTTTTTTTTTTTTTTTTTTTCTTTTTCTTTTTTTCTTCCTTTTCTTTTTTTCGTATCAACGTAGCTCGGTTTAAAGCCGCAACGGCGAAAAAGGTAAATTGAGGGTGTTCGATTTAATGCCCGTCCAGTTAACGGCTCCGTATAATTAGTTTCGTCGGACAAATTATACTTTTCATGATTTTCAACGAAACGATTACTTTCTCGTTACGCGATACGTATGGCCAACTTTTCCCCTCCCTTTTCCCTCTTGCTTCGAGATATACCCGGTATATATATATATATAATCGGTCGAGGGATGAAATTTCGACGATCGAAATGTCACAGATTCGATCCTTTGTTCGATTATATCGAAAAAATTACTCGTTATTTTCAATTTTATTAATCGTCGATACTTTCCGCGGTGGATAAGTCGTTTGACGACTTTGCGTGTTCGCGCGATGAATGCGAATTTTGAAATGCCTTTCGTCGAATATAAATATCTCGTTTAAAGCTATTTAAATGCGACATGGAAGGGGTCGAATGGAAGGGGTCGAACAATACTATGTATATATATATATGCGTGTGTAATAATAGAATTTATCTAATATTTTAATATCGGAAACTACTTTCGTTTTTTTCTCTTTTTTATCTCTTTTTTATTGATAAAGTTGAACGCGGAGAGACATTTTTTGAGAATATATATATATATTGAGAAATGAGTTCGTGTTTTGAAATTCAGTTACTCGAGGCTTCGAATTATTTATGACTCGCATAATTCGTGTCGAGGAATGATCGCTCCCGTAAATCATCCAAAAATCAACGTTCTTCGTGAATTTTTTATTATTTTTTCCCCCTCTTCTTCTCCAGGGAATTTTTGATTACACCGCGGGTATTAATAATAATAATAATAATAATTCATTCATTCCCGAAACATCGATTATAGTAAATCTTGAGAAAAACGTTTTATTAAAATTATTATTCACCCATGTTTTTTCCTTTCCCTTCCCCCTTTTAATCAACCAAGGAATCGCGAGTGTGTCCGAGTTTCTTTTCGATTTAATAGCCGCCATTAATCACACGATGATAATTTCTCCCCTGAAATTAATTCGCAACCACCGAATGAATTCGCGACATTGTTACGCAATTAACCTCCTCTCCTCGCAATAAACTCTTTATAAAAACTGCTCGCCGCGCCAATGATATATTCCCCGTTTACAATGCTGGTTTAGTAACGAGGTTACCCTTAATAAATGAATAATTATCACGCCATGATAAATTTATAGGAAGTTGCTCGACGATACTCGAGCCATGCATCAAATATAATCAATCGATTATATTTCAATTATATCCGTGTACCGTTCTCCCGAATCAAGCTTTCTTTCCTTTATTATTAATCTCCCCTCTTCTTGCTCCATGATTTATGGACACGATTTTATAATAATTTCATCATCAACTTTAAGTCATCTTAGAAGATAACTTCCAATCTTGAAATTAACCAATCCTCTTTCTTTCTTTCTTTCTCTCTCTCTCTCGAGAGAGGGAGAGAGGGAGAAAGAGAGAGATGCACCGATTTCTAAAGCAGGGACAATTTAATTTCAAGACGTACGTGGACAAATTGTCCACGATACAAGATAAGAAACGCGTGCAATTAGCCTGCATTTTCACGGACACGCGTCACCCGATCGCGATCGAGCACGTTCGAGCTCGGGCGCGTGCATTTCCGTCTTATAATTTCGAAATTATGCAAAGGGAAAGGGTGAGCGTGGTGGACGAGGAGAGAGGATCGCGGCACGAGATGGTACGTGACCGATTATCGACCGGAATGTCGCGTTCTGTGTCAAGGTGGATGCCGGTAGAGATTGCATCTCCCTCACGAATCACGCCTGGCAATACGGGATTTATCTCCCTTCTCGAATCTGTCAACTATCCGTTTCCTATCTATGCCCACCGTGCACGCTTCCTTCCCCGACTTTTTCCCCTCTCCTTCCTCGAGCGAAAGGGATTTGGTAAAAAAACGAGGCTACGTCTCTCTCTCTCTCTCTCTCTCTCAAAGAAGAAGAGATATATTTTTCTGATTTCTGACGCGGATTAAATTTTAATCAATTAACTTAACTCGATGTTTAAATTTAGTCGATGTACGATCGCCTTTCTCGATTTCGTGATCGTTTTTCTTTTCGGCTCGATTGGTGGTGATTAAAAATATCAACGCCATATGTCGCTGATAGACGCGTGCGTTTGTTACGTCGAGTTGAGAAGGAAGAGGAAGAGATAAAAAAAATTTCGCGCGTCACGCTTTTAAATCGGTCGCTCAAGAATCCAGAGAAAGAAATCCATCGATACGAGAGTGTTCAAAGAGTGGGGAGAATGAAAAAAGAGAAAGAGAAAGAGAAAAAGAAATGATCGTGAATCGACACGTTTTGCATCCCGCCTGTTTAACACCTGTTGGGGCTGGATGAAGATGTTTATTAAGAGGAGAAGTTCGACGCGTAATCGATGATACGTCTCTCGAAGGAATGGAACGTGGATCGTTTCGAAGCTATCATTTTCTTCTTTCTCTTCTTTTTTTTTTTCCTTTTGCAGTTATTCGTGTCGTTGAATGGCGCGCAATCAATCTCTAAATGGTTCTACGCGTTATAGAAAGAGAATTGGAAACGTGGGGATAATTCACGCGAAATTCCTATTTTGGCGAATGAACCGATTAATCAACGATAAACCTCCGCCATTATCAATCTTCGAAGACGGATCCTCGCGGATGAATCTCGCTCCGTCTTAATTATTTTTGAAAATTAAACGAGACATATCGCGCCGTGATTAATCGTCACAATTTCGCACAGTTTTGTAATTTTCTAATCGAGAACAAATATCGGTTAAACAGGACGTGTATCTTACTTTTTCATTTCGCTGAAATGGAATTATGGATCGTTAATAAAATTGAATTCCAAATTATTTCGACTTTGATATAATTTTATAGTTTCAACAACTTTCTATTATTTTCACACGTCATCTCATTCTCGTCTTTCTTCGTTGCTTTCATTTCTTCAGATCTATTTCCTTTCCAACGTTACCAATCATTAAGCCGAATTTTATCGCAGAAGTTAATTAGCCTGACATGTTTTCGCGTTTAATAATAATTTTATGAACATACGAGTTTTATTATAACCGAGCCTAAAGTGGATCACATATCATATATGCTCGATGTATGATACAAAAGTGAAATAATAAGATTTAGTGTAATGGAAATTTCAATTGATATAACGTCTTCTTTTCTTTTATAATTAATATCATTAACGATTTGTAAATATCTTATTATATAAAGAATCGAGTTATGGATAGTGGAACAAATAGAAAATCGAAATTACTTGATCCTCGATTTCAATCGAGCGATACTCGTTCCTTTTATTATATCAGACTCTTTGAGTAAGGGATGTAGAAAATTTGTGCTTTCTTCGAAATCTCATCTACAAGAAAAATGGACGAGAGATTAACACGATATTTCATTTTACGTTTCTATGTTTTTTTCTAGTTTTTTTTTTTTACAATTTCGTATAATTACAAGTTAATTATGAAATTTTTATTCGAATGGCACACGCCACGTATTTTTGTTATCGACGAGATACCGTTGTCGAAATAAACATTTTCTGACACAAAATGCTATAAAAATAACACCAACATTGGCTGGAATTTTAATATCTCTAAGATTTTAATCTCCAACTTTATTTGTTTTCGCGCAAACATTGCAAGTTTTTTTCTTCTTTTAACCCTGTCGATCGCTCGATAATCGCCATTAGAACGATTATCCCCCCCCCCCTTTTTCATTTATTTCACAAAGCAATTCCTTTTGATTCTCTCTTTCTCTCTCTCTCTTCATCCGTTAATGCGTTAAAGTATCGCGTTATCGGGGATATTATTAAAATACCGTTTCGCGGGAGTTGTTCAATCTTCCAGCCGTTAGTTTTTGCGATCGGCACGCATTATCGTGATTACATTTCCACCCGCTGATGTTAAATAATAGCGTGAAATCAGGCGGATCGCTTTTAAGCCATTCGTTGCTGCTGCGCTTCGACCACACTCCAACTGTCTTTTCTTTTACGTGACTCGTGGAAAAGTCTCGCTCGTGTACATTTCCTTTCTCGTCTCTAAATAATTGTTCACCAATTTTTATTTCCCGCGTTTCGAAC
>NW_006263321.1:174582-198435 GCF_000469605.1 Apis dorsata | reverse complement strand
TATATAGACACGATTAGACAGCCAAGTCCCCTTCAATTTTATAATATTTCCAAGATTACAACGAGATTAAAACTTGTTTCCTTCCTTATGATAAAAACTACGAAAGACGGGTATAAAAATGATGTTTTCATCCTTATGATAAAAACGGGTATCTTGTTAGTTCGTGCCTTCGACAATTTACGATGAAATTAAAAAATAATTTTACGAGACTACTCGTCTCATCATTTGAAAATTTCCATTTTTTTATCTACTTTATTAGTTATTAGTAGCTCTTCGAACGATTATTCGACGATTCGTTGTCAATCGATATTAATCAAACAGAATCGAATTCGAAAAACAATTCTCCCAAAATGTATCTATAAATAAACGATGGTTTAGAAAATCGTCTAAATAAAAAAAAATTCATAAAAATCATAGAAAGATGAACGAGACGATCATCGTTACGAAACTTAATTCAAGTAGAACAAAATTTAATTCGGAAATTAAATTTATCGTCCAAAACGTAATAATAAACGCAAATAAACGTAGTGACAAACTTATAATTCGAGATTACAACCATAAATACGTGCCACGAGTAAGTGTTAAGTTCGAGCAGTTTGACGAGTAATTACTCAAAGTGTCCCAATTCTCTCGGATACAAGATTCCAGATTCCAGAAGACTAGTATATTACAAGTAGCGCAACTTGTTGTAAGCAACGAATGGCCACCTCGACGAGTATGATCGTAATCGAACTTCGAGAAACGAAAGTGTTCGTTCATGGCCTCGAAGAGGAAGAGAATCTTTATAATTTACCCATGGGACGAAGAAATTTACCATTACAGTTTCCAACGATTCAAGGAATCCTATTTTCCCTTCGCACGGAACACGAATTACGTCTCACCGTCAATCAGATCTGGTCAACGGATAGAAGAGCCCGACATTATTCACGCTATTTATTCCACGCATTTTTATCCGTTAAGTTTAGAATTTCAAAAGAAGGAGAAGAGAGAGAAAGAAAGAGAGAGAGAGAGAAGCGATGCTTGGTCCAGTTCCTCCTCCCCTTTTCGCCTTATCTCTCTCGAGATAGAAAAATTCGAGAAATCCTCTCGAAAATTGTACGATCACATGTCACGTGAGATTCTCTATATATCGGCGTCTGTTTGCCCTACCTGCCGATGACAGTCGCTCGAAGCGAGATCGTCCGTGTCTTTATTAACCTATAAATTTCGGTAATTATGTAAATTACTCGGGAGGGTAATATTTACTGGCCGTAGCAACGATGCTCGATAAGCGAGTTGGAAAGAAAAAAAAAAAAAAGAAAAAAGAATAAAAAAGGAGGCTCTCGAAGGCAAATGAACTTTGATGCAAGAAACGACGTGGACGCCTCTCCTCCTCCTCCTCCTCCTCCCTCTCTCCCTTCTATTGGTGGCGCCCTGTTTGAGTAAAAGGGGGGAAGGGGAGAAGGAAATATCGTGACGGTGTACACGATACTTAAAGTGTGGCCAACACTTGTGTCGAACGACTGTAACGTCAGGCGTGGAGGAAAATCCTCCTCCTCCTCCTCCTCCTCCTCCTCCTCGAAACGAGGATCGAAAGAGAAAACATTCGTCGTGGAGAAGAGGAGCGTGTTTGAGAGGAGCAAACACCGCGGTTCGTGTTGACGGCTCGACTTCCGATTCCACCTGTTCGCGCGAGATCGTAAAAGAGATCCGTTTACCCGTTGCAATATTTGCGGGTACATGTAACGAGACACGTATAAGCCCTCCCCTTAATCCCGGGGAGCGAAACCTTCCAGTTTGCACAAGTGAGCAAACTGACTGGGATTGTTCTTCGCTCTTCTGAGGAGAAACCGAAGAGAATTCTGTTTTACGCGCGTTAGTGAAAGTTGAAACTGTCTTCTCCTCGAAAAGAAGTAGATCTTTCTCACTCTCTCCGAAAAAAATTTCACTTCTTCCAAAGAAGAATTTCGCGAATTCTTGCGTCGATGTTATAAATAATTACTACTAATAGCGTCGCGATGGCTTTTTCATTATTGCGAGTAACTGTGAATCGGCAGCTGGCACACGGTACGGATAGACCGATGATGAATCGTGCGTTGTACGCGGTGGGTGGCGGCAACGTGTCTCTTTATTCTTTTATCCACTTTGCACGGTGTTGAGAAACGTATTGGAACACGCGTAGAACAAGTTACTTTGATGCATCGTGCGAGATTTATACGATGAATATAACGGTATTATATTTTATTTATTTTATATATTATATATTTTATATTATATATTATTAATTCTCGATTCGATTTTCAATTTTCAATTCTTCTTTCTCCTGATTGGTTCATTGGCAAAAGTTTTAACCTCTCAGCATTCGTTAAATATCGTTGTCAATCTCGAAGGAACGATAAAGGGAAATTAACGATTCGGAAGAAATCGTTCTTCTCCTCGAGAACAATTTGAAGATGAACAATTTGCTAATCCAATTCGCAAAGAATTATCAGGATCCTTGTTGCCGATCTCTTTGTTGTTTTTCACTACTGATTTAAATATCGTGATTTCTTTCACGGAGTCGAATCGAAGAAAAGTTTTATCGCTTTCCTCGTCCCAAGTTTTGAAGTTAATCTTGCACGGCAATCTTCGCTCGCGTGCAAATTACTACAGATGATACATTTTTAAAAGATGATAACTCGTTCGAGAAGAAGCGAAATCGTTTGAGCATCGCGAATTACGAGATCCTCCTTCGTGAATCGTAATTGGCAACCTGGCCAAAACCACTTACGCGAAATTTACTACGACGCCTTCTTGCTTACATTTTTACGACTATAGGTGCAGGTGCCGTGTAAATAAGAACGAAGCTTAATCGATTCCAATGTCGATTGGCTTTCAGATATTGTCTTCGTTCCATTCGATCAAGAGTAATTGTAAATTCTTAACCTCCTTTCTTCCCTTCTCGTTCTCGAGGAGCTAAAAGCAAGTATAATCCTCTCCAATTTTTCTCCCCTTCGATTTTTGCGCGACGAATCTATTTATCCGTTTCTCGAACGATAAATATTATAGAAACGCGCCTCGATATTTTGCAAATAAGCCCCAACAATTTTGGAATTTTGGAATATAATAAAGCTTCCTGAGAGATGGAAGAAGGTGATGAAGAGCAAAAAACAAATTCCATTTCGTATCAAGAAAAAGAAAGAAACTTATGAGACACTCTAATAGAAAGGCATCTCTTATTTTGCAAATAAACAATTTTGGAATGAGGCTTCCCAAGAAATAGAAGAAGAGCAAAACAAATATCGTGTATCCATTTCGTATCAAGAAAAAGAAACTTATTGGACACCCTAATAGAAAGGCATCTCAAATATTTTGCAAATAAGCTTCAACAATTTTGCAAAGAAAGAATAATGAAGCTTTCTGAGAGATGAAAGAAGGTGATGAAGACTAGTTTCTCGAACTACAAACATTATAGAAACGCACTTCGAATATTTTGCAAATAAGCTCCAACAATTTTGCAAAGAAAGAATAATGAAGCTTTCTGAGAGATGAAAGAAGGTGATGAAGAGCAGTTTTTCGAATTACATTATAGAAATGTACTTCGAGGAATATTTTGCAAATAAATCGCAATAATATTTTGGAAAGAGGGAAGAATGAAACTTCCCAAGAAATTTTCAAGAAAAGGAAAGAAACTTATGGGACATCTTAATAGAAACACATCTCGAATATTTTGCAAATAATCCCCAACAATTTTGGAAAAAAAAGTAATAAGGTTTTCCAAGAAATAGAAGAAGGTGATAAAGAACAGTTTCTCAAACTACAAACATTATAGAAACGCATTTCGAGAAATATTTTGCGAATAAATCCCAACAATATTTTGGAAAGAGGGAAGAATGAGGCTTTCCAAGAGATAGAAGAAGGTGATGAAGAGCAAAACAAATATCGTGTATTCATTTCGTATCAAGAAAAAGAAAGAAACTTATCTTACTAGAAACACACCTCGAATATTTTGCAAATAAACCTCAACAATTTTGGAAAAAAAAATAATAAAACTTCCCAAGAAATAGAAGAAAATGATGAAGAGCAGTTTCTCAAACTACAAACATTATAGAAACGCATTTCGAGAAATATTTTGCGAATAAACCTCAACAATTTTAGAGAGAATAATAAAGCTTCCCAAGAGATAGAAG
This sequence comes from Apis dorsata, assembly GCF_000469605.1. Classification (NCBI taxonomy): domain Eukaryota; kingdom Metazoa; phylum Arthropoda; class Insecta; order Hymenoptera; family Apidae; genus Apis; species Apis dorsata. Next base: position 194,287 of record NW_006263321.1, on the reverse strand, counting down.
AAAATGATGAAGAGCAGTTTCTCAAACTACAAACATTATAGAAGCTCACTTCGAGGAATATTTTGCAAATAAATCCCAACAATATTTTGGAAAGAGGGAACAATAAGTATCCATTTCGTATCAAGAAAAAGAAAGAAATTTATGGGACACTCTACTGGAACGAATCTTAATTTTTATTCACGGAATAACTGCGGTCGATATCGATCGATCGAATGAAGGGGGAATGGGTCATGAACTCGAAAAGCGCAAGAACGATATTAAGCACGGTATCGATCATCGATCGTGTCCAATCCTCGTCTCGTTTAATGTTCGTTCGCGGAGTTAATGCGTTGCCTGCGTGATCGCCTCGATAGGGAGAATGGAAACTCGTCGAAATTGCTAATGTGCCCCCTTGCGAAAGTTGTAAATAAAACGAGAGTCTGCAACTTGTCCCGAACGATCGAGATGGCATCGATGCCTTTCCTTTAATGGTAACTTGGTTCCGTTCCTCTTCGTGGAGATAGTTTTCGTTTGTAGATTCAACTTCCGTATTTCGACGTATATGCGAGAATAGAAATTGTATGACACGGATCTTTCGTTAAAAAAAGGAATAAATGTGCAGAATTGCCACTTATTAAATTGCCACTACAAATATTGGCAATTATTTGAACATGAATTATCGAAGTACCTTCAACTGTTAAATTTTCCATTTCCCTTTTCACCGTGCATTAAACATAAAAGGAAGTCTAAAATTCCATTTCGAAATATATCTCAAAAATAATCAAATCTGAATCTTCTCTGGTCTACGTAAGAATGTATTTGTATAGAATATATCTTATAAACTTCGAGTTTAAATTTCTTGGACATCGAGATCGATGGAGACAATGAAGAAAATTTGTTTCGTCTTCTCGAGATTTTCTTTTTCCGTATCCCGTATACATCTATCGGGGCAATAACCGTCGAATTAAGAAAATGAGAAATTGGACGGATGACGAGTTTACAGGAGAGTTCGTAGGAGGTTGCTGACGAAGAAGCAATACGATAAGCGGGCCTTTTAGTGGCTTGGAACGAGTGAGAAATGATATCCTGTCCGTTTCGGTGAAGGTTGATTAAACGCGGCTGTCTCGTGGACACCATTGCTACATGAAAGCATCGAACGGTTGGGCAACGTGTTAATATACGTATATAGGCTATATATCAGAAGGCGAGCACGAGCTGTGCCTCGAACTTTATAGACATTATTCTTAATCTTTCTATCTCTCTCTCTCTCTCGTTTATTAAATACCTTTCGTATAATTAAAAATTCTTCCAACCGAGGAATCCATTAACCCACTATATCCGCTTTTAACCGAATATCGTGAGATAAGAGGCGAGTGACGAATCAACTCCTTCTTCAATGCTCTAACGCCTTCAAGGATACAACTCTTTTCACGAACGGGAAGAGATGTAATATCCACTTATTTCGATATCAGTGGTGGCACACTTTGAATAAAAAAAGAAAGAAAAAAAAACATACCACGTTTGGATACTAATCTTCGAATAATAAAAGATTGGCTTGCGAAACTGTTTAACAGCGTCCACGCTTTCCTTCCGCGTAATTTAATCCGTGGAGGAGGCTTAAAAAAAAATCGCGGCCATGCTGCGAGAGATATACGCGCAAGGGGGCAGTAAAGACCGTCGAGAAACGACCCCGATATCTGGCGGCGCATCGGGAATTTTAACGGATAAAGGCACTCTTCTTCCAGTAAACGATTTACGAAAACTGGACGACCAGCTTTTTATGCAAATAACAGATTAACAGTGGATGCGGTTGGAACAGCAATTCGCTGCCACGGCAATAACGTTGCAAAAGACGATGAAGTACGCACAAGGATCCCGGGCATCTTGTAATTACAAAGATAACCGCGCGGCTCCAGCGTGAAAATCATCGTACGAGCTCGATGTCAAGCCGGATCGAATCGAATCGAATGGGGCCAGAATCGAGACGAATCTGATCGTAAACGCGCATTGGATGGACGGAAGGCGAAAATCGTGTCGCTTCCGCATATTTGAGGGGATCGGGATGGAGAAAAAGAGAATGGTGAGAATTTTGAAAAAGATGGGGAGAAGAAGGCGCGTTCAACTTCGAAAACGTATCTTTGTTCTAAGAAATAATTCTGAGAGAGAAGTTAGTTAAAAATTTATTTTCATCTATTCGATTTATCGTCTAGATCTTTCCAATACGATTTTTCGTCGTTTATTACAATTCGATCGAACGGAGAATTCGTTCTGTTAGTTTTAAGAAGAAAACGTGATACGTGATCGTTAATACGTGCACGTGGATTATTGGAAAGATTATTGGAAACGGGCAACAAGCTTGGTCGAAACGGGTCGAACGAGTCCGTCACGCGTAATCGCACCGCGAAACGACCTGGTCCTGTGATTATCGGTTATTAATTTTAATCAAGCTCCCTTTGATACACCCGTCTCGGTGCCCCTGGCCACGCTTTCATCCTCGTTAATTCGCAAATGGGATTTGCCGCGAAGTGAATTCGAACCGTGTAATTAGAACGAGTCTGAGGGAAGGTAAACAATAATGGCCGGAAGGAACAACGAGTAAAAGGAAAAGAAAGAAAACTTGAAGAGAGTCAACGAATCGGGGATTGCATAATTTGTTTACACGTTATATTATATGCATATCGAAAATTTATTCGAAGGTTATTAATCGAGAAAATTGAAAATTAAAACTTTCTTTCTTTTTTTTTTTTTTTTTTAATTTTTTAACGGTGTTGGTATTGATATTATTGCAGAGAGGGGAACAGGTATGCGCGTATACAACGGATGATTCAATACGTTGGAATTTATAATCGATACACTCCGTGGTGAAATGGCGGTGATAAGAGTTACTTTCGGCAAAAGTATCGCTTTTACCTGGTTGCGATTTGGCTGGAAGGAAACTCGTTGCCTTCTCGATATTGCAATGCGCCTTTCGATCCCGCCACCACTCTCTAAATTGCTGTTTTTAGCGGTTCCTCAGGCTCGCGATAAACCTGGCCACGTTCGACCAGGAAATTGAAATCCTTCTGAAAGATCTATCGAATTTTTCGATAAACCTTATTAACTTTAAAACATAGATTTAACCGGGATTTTCGACCTCTCTCATTCACGAAATCTCATCTCGGCCGAAGTTAAATTTGGAAACCTGTATTCGAAAATATCGACACGTGCAAAAATCTGTGACACTTTCGTGAATGAGAATGCAAAGTGTTAAACCATAAATCGCAACATGAATCTTATTTTCTGATACCTTATAAATTTTGTTACGTATAACAAAATAAAATATTCGAACGGAGAAAAGAATAATTAAAAAATAGACGAGATAAAGAAATATCGATTCGAAATTAATTTAAAAAGTTAATCAAGAAATTATCTTCCTTCGCTATTAATCTATTCCACCTCTTTTTTTCCAACTGCCGTGGAATCGATTATCGTCCACGAAGATTTTACGATATCAATCAGCATATATCGAGACAACGCGTGCATCCCACATATTTCATCTTGGCCAAAGTTAAATGTATTCGAAACGTATCGACACGTGCAAAAATCCGTGACACTTTCGCAAATGAGGATGCAAAGTGTTAAATTATAGATCGCAACATGAATCTTATTTTTCGATATCTTATTACAAATTTTGTTACGTATAACAAAATAAAGCGATAAAATATTGGATAAAGGAGATAAAGATATCGATGAAATCGTTTAAAAAGTTAATCAAGAAATTACCTTCCATTAACCTATGCCACCTCTTCTTTTCGATAGTTTCCAACTGCCGTGGAATCGATTATCGTCCACGGCAAGATTTTGCGGTATAATCAGCACGCAACGAGGCAACGATATGCATCCCATATACTTGGTTTACCACTGGCTGAAGCGAGTGAATCACGCGTCCCACGGTGGCGCGTTCGAGTGTATAGTCGCACTTAATGCAAGTAACCGCGACTCGTGTTAACCGCGACGTTCGAGCACCATCAGATCCATCGATGCGAGTAACACGGGGTTACATTAACCTCGATGCGAGCGAATCGTTGTAACCCACCGTGGGATCTCTTATCCGGTTAAACGGAATCAAATTTTCGCGTCAATGATTTTCCTCGTATTCATGTATAATACGATCTCATGTATAATACGATCTTTTACTTGAAGATGGAAAGATTTTTGATAAAACCGGTTGAAAAAAAGATACCAGAGTTTGAAATTGTCCAAAGCAGAGGATTAATGGCGAACATTCCTCGGGAGAAAATTGCGCTTGGGACGACAATTGTGCTTGCGCGAAAATATTTCTTCCTTGATGGGATACGCGAGATATGCGCAATCCCGGGTTGTGGTTTAACGTTTAAAACTTCCAACGTGCAACGTGTTTTTCGCTCGATCGTTAAACGAGACGAGATTAGACACGACGTAGTGTTGAATTATTTATGAAACTCGAAACTTAAAACGAGCTTAACGATTTTTTACTTCCGTTTTTTTTTCCATTATCACACCTGTATGCATGAATTTCACTCGCGTACATTGCACATCTCGCGGCCACGCACCGCGGCCATAAATCGATCCCTCACCTTCTAATTCCACCCACCACGCGCAGGTGATGGTGATTCATAACCGTATAGGAAAAAATCACGGGATCGCGCGCCTCCATAAGAGATTTATAATACCTCGATGCCAACTTCCGCGAGACGGCTCTTTGTCCGGATGGAGGCCGCCCCTGTTACCCGCACAACCACTCGAACGCGTCGTGGCGGCAAGCTATGCAGCCCCGGTGCGTATCTCGTGGTCACCGATGGGAAAAAGGTTGGAAGCTCGCTGGATTTATCACCTTCTCTCGTTCCGCTCTCGCCTACGTAAAGATCCCGCCATCTTTCACCTTCCTCTTTTCTATACGATTTCCCCCCAACCCTCCTTCTTCAACGTTGCGCTCTAACCTTTCCAATAATTATCCCTTTGCGCTCGACGAGTATTTCAGTTGAACTAACGACTGAATGGGGATGATTTTACACGAGTGTCTTATGGATGAAATGATTTACATACACAAAATTTACAAAAAGCACTATATTTTATATAATAATTTATACGTATCTTTAAAAATATTAATTTCTGTTTTCTTTTTTTTTGAGGGCAAGAAATCTTACGATCTTTTTTTGTCGCCATTGAAATCACATGCTTCCTATTTAATTTGATTGTAAATTATCGATCGATCGAAGCTTGATCGTGGTTGTCTAATATCTCCTCTCAACCGATCCATTAAAAAATAATCATTAAAATTTGTACAAATTGGCGGCCTTTCGTTTTTCTGTTCTTTTAACTTGTAAGGAATGTAAAAATTAATCAAATCGTTACTTTCATTTTCTTTACTATCACTATCTTCCTTCGTGAATAGGATCAATCTTGTTTCTCAACTCAATTATTCAAAATTAAATTCATCTTTGCTTCGGTTAATTTCCGAAATCCATTTTTTTTTATGGTTTTTAAATTTTACTATAATACTTTTGCCACGATTGAATGAATCTGAACTAACATTGGAGATCAAAGTTGTCATAGTTTTGGAGGAATATCTTATCTCCATTTTAAAGTATAAGTTCACAACATTTCCTAATAAAAAAATAAAGAGCTAAAGAACTTATTCAAATCAATACTGCGCTCTTATTAATCGGAAATAACGAAATCTAAATAAAGTCGCTCCTTCGAGTTGCCTCATGAAAGCTTTAATTTTATTTTCTATTCGTTTCTTTTCTATTTTATTATAACTCATATTATTTTTCTAATTTTTTAAATATATTTGTAGTTATATTTTTGCTATAAATAAATTTATAATGAAATAATAAATTATAATAAAACGCAATATCGTTTTCTAAAAATTAAATCTCCATGTAACTTTTCAAAATTTTGCGTCTCGAGCGCAAAGGGTTTATAAAACAGCGAGTCAATTTAATCGCAAAAAACACATTAGTTTCCAATGAAACTACGATTTCCAACGTAAAAACGTTTCAATTTCTTTTGCTCGAATTTCATCTTCGATCGAGTTCTAATCGACAGCAATGACGTCGTTGAAAAAAAAGAGAATCGCGAAATGATTTCACGGATTCATTTGCATAGAGACGTCCACGTAGATGTCTAAATGTGTTTGCGCGCATCGACGATAAAATCTGTTTATCCGGCCCGTTCGTTTCTCGTTCCCTTCTTTATTTGCCCTCCCTCTCCCTCTGCTACTTTTCTCCTCGTCTCTTGCCCTCTCCCCTCCCGTTTCCTCGCCTCGAACCTGTCGACTTTGACTAAGCAGCTTTGTGCGAAGGAATTGCAAATAACAGGCAGGAAGAAGTCGCGGGCTACGATGCTCTTACGGTTCCAGCTTATTCTTATTCATCAAAGGGCACGAAGACCGATCGTCTTTCAACCAAGACAGATTTCTAAACGGCAGGCCGAGTCTGCGCCATTTCGTTAAAATTAAAAATTTCACCTTTCTTCCCTTCATTGTTACCGACTTGCCTTCTCTTGCTTCATAGGAATATTATTATTCTTCCATTTAATTCAATCCATTTCTTATTTTAATATCAAGTATTTAATATACTCTTATTACCTTATTATACCGTATAATATAATATAATATATTATATTTAATATATCGTATTACCGTATTATAATTATTACACGTTGATATAACAAAAATGCACAGGTTTTTAATTCGATGCACGTTGGTATAACAAAGATGCACAGGTTTTTGATTCGATTTAATCGTGAAAATGAGAAAGTAAATTATCTTCTTCCTCGTCCAACTCGTTGTTAAATCCTCCAAAAAAAGTGTGGTGGTCGTTCCTTCGATGAATTCGTTATTATCGCAACGATCCCGCGTTTCCGATCATCGATCTTTCCGATCGTTCAAAGTCGATTCGTCTTTCAAGCAAACGTTTCTTCCGATGAAGCGTAAACCTGTTTCCGATTTATACACTGTATCGAATTCCTTCCTAAACCTTCTGAATTCTTTCTCGCTACGTGGTTCACGCGATTCTCGAAGAGGAATCGTTGAAAATTGGAAGAAATTTCGAAAACTTCACACGAATTAGAAACGAGTTAAAGAGACGATTGAAAGAAGATTTGGAGAAGATTAGATTATTATTATAAGTATTGTGCCTTCGTTTATTCCGTTATTCTTCGGGGGAGCCATCGACTCGACAGAATTACAATCGGAAAATAGAAGTCTCATCAGTCGATTCGATTTCCCTTTTGCCGATTTTCCACGGTCAAAGGATGGAACGACGCTTATCTATATAAAATTACTCGCCGCTTGTGCGCACAACAATCGAGCATCTTGGCGAATTCAAAGCGAATTAGTATTTTATCTACTTTGAAATAAGTAATTGCCACCTTTGTCCAATTTTTATCATTGGAATCGACCAACCGTACGATGGAAAACCAGTTTCTCGCGTGTTTTGCGAGACGATTAAGGAACGATCCTTTCAAGCTGTAATAATAACCCCGAGCGCAAGAAATATCATTTTATCTCCGCCGTACACCTTAGGATTCATTAGGACTCGACGCCTTTGTTGCATCGCGTATACCTCTCTAATCGAGACAAATCCCACGATTAATTTATTTCGTTTCGATATTCGAGAGGGTTTAATAGACAGATGTTTGGACTCGTGGAGAGCCCCGTGTAATTGCCTTAAATGAAATCTCTCTCTTTCTCTCTTTCGAGTCTGCCTTTATCGACCGACCAGGTTAAATATCGATTTTCTTATACGCCTGTCCTTTTCGAGATTTTCGAAAAAGGGGAAGGTTATTTAAATCTTACCACCATTGGAGGATGTTTCAAATTTTATCTTTCGAAACGTTTTATTCGAGATATATTTTTCTCTTCGAGAAATCGTGGCGATTGTTGCACGCGCAACAAAAACTTTTTTGTTGCTTATATGGTTTATGATATGATTAAAGATCAAATTTCTCTCTCTCGAGTCTATCTTTATCGATCGATACCGACTAAAATTAAATATCGTCTCGGTTATTCCCTTGTCCTCTTCGAGATTTTCAAAAAAAAGAGAGGGCTATTTAAATCTCACCATCATTGGAGGATGATTTATTTTAAATTTTATCCGATTCGAGATCTATTTTTCTCTTCGAGCACGTGTATCGAAAAATTATGGCGATTGTTGCAACAAAAACTTCTCTCTTGCCTATATGATTTAAGATGATTAAAGATCTCTCTCTCTTTCTCTCTTTCTCTCTCGAGTCTTTATCGATCGATATCGACCAAAAAATAAATATCGTCTCGATTACCTTATTCCTTTATCCTCTTCGAAATTTTCAAAAAAGAGAAAGACTATTTTATTTTTTAAATCTCATCACTGGAGGATGACGCCTATTTCAAATTTTATTCTTCGAAACGTTTTATCCGAGATCTATTTTTCTCTTCGAGAAATCGTGGCAATTGTTGCACAAAAACTTTTCCGTTGCCTACACGGTTTATGATACGATTAAAGATCAAGCCTCTTTCTCTCTCGAGTCTGCCTTTATCAATCAATACTACGACTAAGATTAAATATCGTCTCGATTACCTTATTCCCCTGTCCTCTTCGAGATTTTCAAAAAAAAGAGAGGGCTATTTAAATCTCATCGCCATTGGAGGATGACGCCCATTTCAAATTTTATCTCTCGTTTTATCCGACTTGAAATCTATTTTCCTCTTCGAGAAATCGTGGCGATTGTTGCCACAAATTTTTTCGTTGCCTTATGATACGATTAAAGATCAAATCTCTCTATCTCTCTCTATCTCTCTCTCTCTCTCTCTCTCGACACGTCGAGTATTTTATCGGAGCGACCTCCACCTCGGTCGCCTGTTTTCCTCGGGAGGAACGTTGTCGTCACCGTTTGGAATTTCTACCAGAATCAAGGCGGAATCACACGTTCCAAGCGTGTATATAATTAACGAGCGTGCGGAGGAGAAGCGTTGAGGGAATTCCATTCGACGAAATTACATTAATACGATATCGAGCGAATCGGATGGAAATATACGAAGGTGTTCGGATTCGGTGAGCGGAACGGGACTTTCATTACGCGCGCGTATACATATTCATTCGGCCGATCCCGAATCCGTTAGATCGTTTTCAGTCCCGAGTTTTACTTTTCCGCCACGATGGTCCAAACAGATTTTCGAGAGATAATTAATTATTTATACACACCCTGCCCCGTTAACGTATCGTTAATATCGCGGAATCCCTTTTTATCTTTATCCATCGATCGATCGGTATTTCCGAAGGAAACCCCTCAAGCAAAAATAGCAGAATGTTATAACGAGCCACCGTTGGAGCGAATGAGCCCATAACACGTGCCACACTTGCCCCCGTATATCATCCTAGATACAAACCGTTTGAGGAAACTCGAGTCTCTCCTTTTCGATTTATTTTTCGCGAAAAAAAGATTGAGAAAAGTAAAGTGTCCGTTCAAATAATTAACCCTTTAGTCGCGGATATTTTTAGCACGGCCGATCGTTCTAAAAAAGAAAAAAAAAGAAACGAAGAAAAAATATTTTAATCAAATCATAATATTCTTATGGCTGTTAATCGCCATAGTATTCAAAAGTATTTATTAATTTTGGAAAGAATAATTGTCATAAGTTGTTCATTAAAATATTTAGAAGAATTTTTGAGTCAAAACTGTCCAGCCATCTTTCGAGATGTTGTCCAAACCTTTCTTTTAATTAATTTAATTAGTAACGACGAGAGAGAGAGAGGGAGTTTAATCGTCTCTGAAAACGTGACAGGGGAGAAATTTAATTTACAGGTTTCTTGAACTTTTGAAAGGAAAAGGAGAGACTTCTTTGAGCGAAGAATTCCTTTTCACCAAATTTCATATTAAAGAAAAAAGAAAAAAAGCATATGCGTGTTCCTCAGGATGGAGAAGTTTCATTTTGCTGCTCCCTTTGGAAACGGGGATTCTATACCCGGAATTCATCGGGGCATCGGGACATAGGGAAGACTCATTTCTCTCTCGAACGAGAGTGGAAATTTCACCCCCGCCCGTGTTATTTAATCAAAAAAGGAGGGTACGAAGAAAAATAACGATCAACGATCAACGTTTGCGTAAGTCAATAACGGGAGAGATAACGATTTCTGTTCCCACGTAACAGATCTCGTGAGAGACAATCTCTATATCGAGCAATTTTCGAAATTTCACCTTTCATTCGACTTCCATTTTCACGCGTCTCGATTAACGCGAACGCACGCACAGTGGCTCGACAATAATAAGAGTTAAATTGGGCAAAATTGTTTTCAACTGAGAGGAGATTTAATCTTTAGGAAATAATTGTTTTTTATTATTATATTTCAAAAATGCGAAATAACGTAAAAATGTAAGTAAATATATGAAAAGAAAAATTAACATTGCATTTGCAATTGAAGCATAGAATAAAAAAGAAAATACGTAGTGATCGATATGTAAAAGAAATATATATAAATATATAGAAAGATAAAACGTATGACGTAACTTGAAAATCAATAAATGTTTAAGTAAAAATTAGAAAAGAACGAAACAAAATTACAGTTTTTTAAATATGGATTATAACATTAAAAATATATTTACAATTGAAAATGTGCTAGTCTTATTCACTATTTCAACCTGAATCCGATGACTTGCGTAGAAAGGATGAGATACGAGGAAGGGAGGAGAGGATTGGAGAATTCGCATTACAAATTGACAAGAGAAGTGATCGAATCTGTTCTATTGGGAGAAAAAAATACAAAAAGTCATTAGTTACTCTCATATTTATTGAGTAACAAAAAATATGAGTGGCAGATGTAGCAAAAAAATTATAGCAGACAATTAATTTAGGAAGCGCCTCAAATTTGACATAAACATGCCATAAACTGGACCTCGAGAATTGGAAATGGTAAAGAAAAAAGAAGTTATGATTATTTGCTATATCCTATCCTATAAATTATCCGATGAATACGAGCCAGATATGGGACTTAAATGGTGATAATTTATTTGATAATTTAACAAAATAATAATAAAAACAATTGAAAATTAAAATAAAATGAAAAAAATATTGGAAGAAGACATACAGACCGTTCAAACATTGAAAGAAAAATTGTCCAATTAAAGTTAGAATTATTATTATTATTATCAATACATTTAATGTATGGTTGTTACGCATTAAAACAATTATTTTTCTCATAAATTTGAAAACGAATTTCGTCCAGTTAACATTACGTTATTCGAACCATTGTGAGTCGATACTCTACTTTATTAACACGAATTTCTATTAAAATTTTTCTATTTCGTAGAAAGAAGATAAAAAATCGTAGCGTATTCGATTTCACTTTTTTTCCTGAAATCGAGCCACGCCACACGATCGACCGTGAATTAAGACGTATCGCCTCAACTTTTACGGCCTTTCAGATTTATGGACCACATCTTTCCTTCTTCTTTTTTATGCCTCTATTTACGCGGTATTACGCGAAACGATTCGAACGAATCTCTTCCCGAGATTATGATCAACTAATAAAGGAACTTTAACGTCCACGTGAAGGAGGTGAGAACTGGTTAAACATCGCTCGCTTCCTTTTCTTCCTTTTTACACACGCAGGTAGTGTAATTATTTACCGAATTTATCCTTTTATCCAACTCGAAAATTGCCAAAGGGAGGATTTCCTATAATAATAGGATTAAGATCGATCTTCTTTTTCCGATTATAGAATTATTATTATTAGAATTATTAGAATTATTATTATTAGAATTATTAGAATTATTATTAGATTATAGATATTTCTTTTTCGACAGAGAAACGTCGATCGATTCGAAATTACCACTCTTTCTCTGATGATCCGTGTTCTATATTCGACACGTATATTATCCCTGGATTCTTTTCGCGTGTATAAAATATTCGTCGAGGCTCGAAGCGATCCGATATCCGATCCGCGGGGAGGAATTCTTCATTAAGAAGATTTATCCGAACCGTCGCGTTGAATATTTCTGTTCCCGCAAGCGGATTTTTATCGCTAAAGTGGAAACGTGGAAAAATTATTTAAGATTAATTCGTAATTAATCTTGCGGGATTAAGTTACACGATAACTCGAAATGTTTCTTTCTCTCTCTCTCTCTCTCTCTCTCTATCTCGACGAGATAACGGCAAAGGAACGAGAAAGGGACAAGGTGAAAAGGTGCAGTTCCAGGCCGGGCGCGAAGCCAGAGACAGCTTCATTCCCGATCCCCGTTTCAACTGGACACTCGACACGCGGAAAAAGAGGAGGAATCGAAGTTGTCCCCCGAATGGAGTGGCGATGCCAGCGCGCTTGTCCGGGACTCGACGACAAGATAGAAGAAAGCTGTCGCGTACGATACTCGAATCGAGAAATATTTGCACGACTCGCGAGGTTCCGCACTCTTTCGACCAACGATCGCGTGGGAATCGGATAACGTTACGTATTAATGGGGAACATATGGCGATCGATGGGCAAATGGATGGACGGGTAAGATGGAAGTGGACATTTGTTACAAATCGATCCGATCCGGCCATATTTTCGTTCGAATAACATCCAAATCCGATATTTTAATCTCGTCGAGTCGTTGTCAACAAATGGTCGAACGGTCTAACGGTGTTTCTTTCTTTTTTTTTTTTTCTTTTTCTCGCTGAACATCCACTTTCTGATTTTACTTTTAACAAACATATTTGCCCCGACGATATTTGAATTTCTACGTAACGAGATTGTAATGTTCATTTTCCCGGGAATTTCTCTCTCGTTAAAAGTGCATCAACGAGGAGGATGATACGCAGGGCGATGCTGCGGTATAACGCGATTCAATCGCTTTCCATCCTTGCCCGCTTATTATCGAGTTATACCACTAACTGGAAACGATAACTCGCGAAAGTCATGGTCGAAGGTAAAATGATGAAAGTAGGCACCAAGTTGCGTCGTATTCCTACATTTTCACCTATAAATTTCCCGATGAAATTCTCTCTAGAGACGCGTACGTCTTCCCTCGCGATCGAGGAATATTTTTCGAAAAAAGTCTCGATTCGAGACTTAATTTAAAAGGAAAGGAAAAGAAAAAAAGTGGGGGGAATATTTTATACTTCGACTCCCTCGAAATTTATTCTTTAATTAAAATTCTCTCGAAAGTGGAGGAAGAAATACCTTGGTCGTTGCTCGTTCGAGTATTCGTCCAATTCCGTCTCGAGAAAGGTGTTCGAACGATTCACGATGAGGGGAAAAAAGAAAAGGGGGGATCCACTAGCTGAGTATCAATTACCCATAGTATATACAATCACACTTGATCACAGTTAATCGGCCGCCATTACGCATCAAGTTGCGTTATAGATAATTATAGATAAATGTTTTTCCCTTGCGATTTTTCTTAATTTAAAAGGAAAAATTAAAGAGGAAATATTTCATACTTTGAAATTTATTCTTCAATTAAAATTCTCTCGAAAATGGAGGAAGAAATCCATCGTTACGAGTATTCATCCAATTCCGTCTCGAGAAAGAGTATACGCGATCACACTTGATCATAGTTAATCTGACAAAACGTACCAAGTTGCATCGAATTCATACATCTTCACCTAATAAATTTCCCCACGAAACTCTGATACAGATAAACGCGTACGTCTTCCCTTGCGATGGAGAAATATTTTTCGAAAAAGGTCTCGATTCGATCTTAATTAAAAAAAATGTTATACTTGTAGTCCCTCGCGAAATTATTCTTTAATTAAAATTCTCTCGAAGAAATAAAAAAAAAATTCGTCGTTGCGTTCGAGTATTCATCCGGTTTCCGTCTCGAGGAAGACGATTCGAACGATTCGCGATGAGGGAGAAAAAAAAAAAAAAAAAAAAGAAAAAGAGAGGAAAAAGAAGAAAAGAAGGGATCCAGTAGCTGACGAGTCAATTATCCAGAGTATATACAATCATACTTAATCATACTTAATCGGCTGGCATAACGGGTCGGCGGTCGGATAATGCAGCGGGATAAAAAGCTTTCGTTCGTTAAATAAGCGGCTGTTAAACAACGCCTGTCCTCCTTGTACAACGTTGCACACCTGTTCGTTTCGTATAGCGCGGAACCAACCGCGATTCGTCTTCGTTAATTTATTCCGTCCGATGCGGCATGAATATTCTCTCTCTCTCTCTCTCTCTCCTCGAGGAGAGGGGAAGAAAATTGTGCTCGTTCGTTCGTTCGATCGAAGATCGGTCGAACAAAGTCTCGAGGCGCAGGGATTAACGCGTGTTAACCGTTGTTGTTGAGCGATGCAATTACAGTAAGTTGCATTTTACGGTGCATCGACGATGGCGGTGGTGGGAAGGTGGGCGCAGGATGAACCGTACGATGAATTTGCAATAATCGAACACGTGTGGCGAGTGGAATAGGAAAAGGAGAGAGAGAGAGAGAGGAGTAAAGGCGAATCGCTTAACTTTTCGATTAATCGATTTTTTTGATATCCGTGCTTTCGATTATTTTACGAAAAAACACCTGGGTTTTCGATTCGATGACATGAGAGATATTGCGGGACGAGAATTTGTCTTTAACGATTTCAACTGCGATGAAACGAGTGGGATCATGATCACGTGGACCAATTTGAAGATTGTCCTTTGCTTAAAACCTCGAGTGGCTCGAGGTCTAAGAAAAAGTTAAGCCGCGCGGTGAGGATCCCCTCATCGAAACGAGGAGCCACCTTTTTTTGCCCTTGCCCCGTGCTTCTCGAAAAGGATGCTGGCCATTACCGAATGTTTCTCCATGTATCATCACGTTTTTGTAGAGAACGAGAATTTGTACACGTTTCCGTTTTGCGCGATAACGCGAAAGAAAAATATGGATCGCAGGACTCGCACAGGAGAGGAGAGGAGGGGACGAGAGGGGGACAGATGTTTTCTCAACGAAGCAACGAAAAATGATCCTCCCCATTATCTCGCGCCATTGATGCGGACAAAAATTCCTTTTTATATAATTTGATAATACTTATTGGACAAAAATGAGAGGCGCGTTATTTCCCGCCTCAAGGCTTCAGGGGAACAACGTTGGAAACATTAACAACGTTCGAAACATTCTGAAAAAAGAATTCTCAAAATGATGTACGGTTACGCTGTCCGGCAACCGGTTACGAAGATTTTCACGTTACGTCGAGGAAAATATTTTATCTGGGAAACCAAATTCTTGTAAAATATCGTATACGGCTTATTACCGTGACTGTTTGATAATTTATGTCAGATTATCGATGGATACGCGTTGACTAGTTGTAATTGCTTGGTTAGTTGGATTCGATTTATTAATTGGCGTATTTGCTTCAAGATTAATAACCGTCCAACGAGAGACCTCCGAAGGAGACGAAGAGGTAAGCGAGATCTATCTACATCTATATTTTTTCAATTCTTTTTTCAATCGATCCAGTCGGTGGGAAAGTAGCGCAAGGAAATCGTGTCTATAATTCTCCCCCTCGTTGGCCCCTCGCGCCAAATCTACGCAAGGAGCGCAAGAATGACTTTCTCTCCATGCAATATATGAATTTATCCGATTTACATATCCGGTTAAATAATATTTCGAAATTTTTAAACCCACGCCGATCTCCAACCCGGTTCTCCCCGATCTCGAAACACCGATTGAAAGAAATATCGAACGATTGGCGAATATAATGGAGCGGCGGTGTGGCAGATCGAGGCGAAATCCTGCTAGACGTAACGGTATCCACGTGTTTAACTAACCATCCCCGGATCGTTTCCGCGGGCCACTTGCGCCGCCGATCGTTTCGTCGCATCCTTCGATAACATCGCGGGAAGATATTCCCACGGGAACCGATATCGCGGATACCCCTTTTCTTCCCTCGAATGGATCTGGTAAAAAAAAAAGAAAAAGAAAAAGAAAAAGAAAAAACGCCACGACGATTTTTCGGAAGGACATTAACAATGTTACAAATGATCCTCTTTGCGCCTGCGCTCTCGAAGATCGGTAAAAAAAAAAAAGAAAAGAAGAAAAAGGAAGAGAAGGGGGAATTTATCGCTTCTCGCAACGGTAAGAAGAAAAATGAGCGATCGCTCGTCTGTCATCCTTCTGTGACCTTCTGTGTTTCGAACCTCCTATCGCGCAGACACGATATTTTATCCCGAGAAAAGATTACAAATTGTACAACGATGCATTTACCTTTGAATTATTATTATTATTATTATTATTACTTTTTGGTTAAAGAGAATAATAATAATAATAATAATAATTACATATTCAAGATTTCGATATGGAAATTATCTACGTCGCGTAAAAGAAAAGAAAGATGGAATGGAAAAGGACGGTGGAAGGTTACGCGGATCTTTTTCTTAGATAATTGATGGGCAGGCGAGAATCGTAAATTCGAGCCCTTAAGGAAGGAACGACTGTCGTTAACAGTCTTGGTTAACTTTACTGCGAGTAATTCAGCCGAGCTAGTGTCAACGCATTCGTTAAAGATCGGGCCGCGTTATCGCGACAAAGACACACCCGCCATCGTACCAGTTTAACGACTAAATTCGGCCTTTGGATACGCGTCGTCACCCTTTCCCTTCCCCCCCCCCCCCCCTTCCCGCATCCGGATTGTCGCGGAACCGTGTCTATGGAAGTTTTAATTGGACAACACGGTTTTTTAACGAGTTTCCACGAGTCGAACGAGGTATCGTTATTTACATGTATATATATATGTGTATATATATAGACACATAAAAAGAAGTTTTCTTTCTTTAAAAAGAGAGAGAAGCAGCGGATATTTTGCGCAAGAAACTCGTTACGATCGAGTTCTTATTCCGCCTTATGGAAACGCCGAAAACAGGATCGGATAAATGTCTCGGCAAATTGTTATCAACTTGTACATCTTCCCTTGAAAACTCCCTTCCACCGGTTAATTATCCAGTTTTTCTGCGTTTTTCTTTTTTTTTTTAAACCGAGCTCCGAGTCGTGGAAATCGATTAAATCCATCCGGAGAACCGGAAGATCGAGCCGTTCTCGAGAAAAAGAAGAAAGGAAAGGAAGGGGAGAAAAAGAACGCCTGCAAACGGTTATTAATTTATATCCTTCGCGTAGCGCCCTTCGAAGTAAAATCGGCAAGCACGCTTATTTTCTCCGTTCTAACGTGTCTCCATCATTAACATCCAAATTATCGGATATCTCGTTCCGAGATGATATCCCGAATTTCCACTGCACGCACGATATATACGCTTCCATATTACTTTTCTGCCCTCTTGTGTTAATGTTATGACGTAATTTAACACGCGTGTGTTATTAGACGCTTTATTATGTATTATTCAAGGGGGCCCAAAGGGGAGGAAAGGCAGGAGCCAGGAAGCGAGGAACTCGATTCTGAAACGCGCGAGGGAACCTGTTCCCACCACTCCCCTCCCCTACCCCCCGCCCCGATCACAATTAATTGGGCACGAGCGAGAGAACAGCGAGGCGTCCGCCTCGTTAAAACGATTTACGAAAAACCCTCGTTTCGCGATTCTTCCCGCGTATCGACAGCCCGACCGATTATCGAAATTGACGGTTAATTATCGCCGCGTATGATTATGATACCCTCGTAAAAGAAAAAAAAAAGAAAAGTAAGGGGAGTAAACTTGTTCCCCTCCCCCGAGGAAAGGGATCTTTCCTCGGATTATTAAAGCGCGCGGATCGTTTGTTTTTACGATGTTTGATTAATAACACGGCTCCCGTTTGACGAGACAATCTCACGTTACGCGTACCCCCATCGGGCATACCACGACGGTGGATCAATGGATCCTGCCCATTGCACGTAAATTTTTCGCCTTTCGGGGGGAATTGTTACGAATACGGGTGATTCGAAAATTGGAAGTTCGAAGGGATGAGAATTCAATCTCTCGTCTTTGTTATTAGGGGAGCGTTCAAAGTGTTTAAAATTTTCATTTTTACAAAAATTGGAAGTTCGAAGCGATGAGAATTCGATCTTTCCTCCTCGCCATTAAGAAAGTGTTCAAAATATCTAAAATTTCCATTTTTACGAAAATTGGAAATTCGAAACGATGAGAATTCGATCTTTCCTCGCCATTAAGAAAGTGTTCAAAATATCTAAAATTTCCATTTTTACGAAAATTGAAAATTCGAAACGATGAGAATTCGATTTTTCCTCTTCGTTATTAGAGGAATAATTTCAAAATATCTAAAATTTTTATTTTTGTGAAAATTGGAAGTTCGAAGCGATGAGAATTCGATCTTTCCTATTCGGTATTAGAAGAATGTTTAAAATATCTAAAATTTCCATTTTGTGAAAATTGGAAATTCCAAACGATCAGAATTTGATCTTTCCTCTTCACGATTAGGGAAGTGTTTAAAGTTTCCATTTTTGAAAATTGAAAATTCGAAGCGACGAAAATTCGATCTTTTCTCTTCGTCATTAGGGGAGTATTCAAAATGTTTAAAATTTCCATTTTTGCGAAAATTAGAAGCGACGAGAATTCGATCTTTCCTCTTCGCCATTAAGAAAATGTACAGAATGTTTAAAATTTCCATTTTTACGAAAATTGGAAGTTCCAAACGAACTCGATCTTTCCTCTTCGCGATTAGGAGAGTGTCCAAAGTGTTTTGCATTTTTCGGCGAAAGAATTTTACGAAAATCCGGGCAGAGAGGAAAAGAAAAGGAAAAGAAAAGATATGAGACTCGTAAATGATCAAGACTAAGAGAAGAAAAGATAAATCAAACGGATTGATTGGGGAGGTACGAATAATACGGCGGAGGTTAAAGTAAAAATGAGTACCGTATTTCGAGATAATTACCGGGCTCCCCAAAGACGACACGTTTCCAAAGAGAGACGTGTATCATAAAGCAGCAGTTTTTTGTCGGCGGACATGGTTGCGATTCCCCGCAGGTAGCCGCGCCGGCCGGCTGTTCCGTTCGCGTGCATCGCATTCCGGGAAAGTAAAAAACGGGTCCTCGCTCGATTTATGCGCGAGAACTAGCGTGTGCCTTCCGGTCAGCCCTCCCGCTTTTCTCGTTTTTCACTTTCTTTTTTCTTTCCATCCGTCCATCCAAGCGTTATCCGCCTCTTCTATTCGTCCCTATACACCGCTCGGTATACGTCTTAATACGGGCGCAACACGGAGGGCAATTAGTCGTTTCATCCGTGTGATACGCCTACGTCTAAGGCAAGGAGGAAACACGCTTCCTGCTGAATCTGCTTTTTTTCCTCTCCTCCTTCTCCTCCTTCTTCTTCCTCCTTCTCCTCTTCTTTTTTAATATTTCATGACTTTACGTGACCGCCTCCGTTTCCACAGGATGAGATAACTAGGTGGGTAGAAGAGGGGGGGGGGGGGAGGGAAGCAACCTAACCTAAGAGGTTGCCCCTTTCGATTCTCCTTCGAGGCGAGCGAAGACGCGAAGGGGGAAGAGGAGGGAAGAGACGAAATGCCAGGATCTGGAAATTTTAATTTTATCGTTTTATAGATCCAAGGCCGCGTTTCGAAGAAAGAAAAAAAATAAATGCAACGCTCGGATAAGCATCGTTGCACGAATCAACATGGGAGGAGTACACCCATTTCTCCCTGGTTTACTCCTCTCGGATCCGCTCGGCGAACGAGTTTGCAAAATCGAGCGATTCGAGCGGGTCCCTTTGTATAAAAAGTAAAGGCGAAATTAATTATTAATCGCATTTTTGCGTGTACGTGAGCGAGCATACGGGGTCGCGTGTGCATCGGCAGTCTTTCAACCATTCCGTCGAAAGGATGCGGATTTTTTTTCTTT
>NW_006263321.1:171660-174572 GCF_000469605.1 Apis dorsata | reverse complement strand
CTCTCTCTCTCTCTCTTTTTCTTTTTTTCTTCTTTTTTTTTTTCCCCCCTTTTGTTTCTCACGCAGCCGAGTTTCCGAGAAGTCCGCCACACGATCACAGTTACGCGCACCTCGGTTCGTCATCTCACGTCTCCCTATCCCCCTACCCAATTACCTGTCCACCGTGGAAACTGATTTATTTGACACGGATCGCGGACACAATAGGCGGCCGTCTGCTATACTTGGCTCCGCACGGCAACGGATCATCGCTCCTTTCCACGAACGTTATCGAGTCGTCGTAAAATCCACGCGTCCCGTCTTAATAACGACCCATCGATCGATCCCACAATCGCGATTCTTCTTCCTCTTCAACCAACCGCTTCATCGGTAACAACTTGCCGACCGATCTTCTCTAACAAAATCTTCCTCTCTTCGCTCCCCGACTTCCCCGATTCTTTCTCGGCCTCNGAATCGAACGCCTTGAACGCCTCGAACGAACCGATAGGCGCCAACTATTCGCTCCTCTCTTAATGAGCATCACCATCACAACCTGTTACCCCGGCGAATACCCTCGCTAAACCTCGCGTATATACGTGGCCTATACGTTGGCAATTACGTCGAGGAAGCTAGTTGAGAAGCGGTTGTATCGATCATCGCGGCGTGACGAAACGCGATCTATCGCGCGATTTTACTCCACGCCCTCGTGCGAACGCGTGTTTCTTTCTCTTTCTCTTTTTCTTTCCGAACGAAATATATTCGAGGATCGAATATATTTCTCGCTGCGAAATTCTCTCGAAACGTTCCGGAACCGACCTTCCGGAACCGTCGAATGGATTCGAAAATCCCTCTCGAGGGATGGATGCCTGAGAATACCTGAGAATATTCGTGAATCGTTCGAGAATAATTCTCGAGTTAAAAAAAAGAAGAAGACGAAAACGAAGATTTTGATTCTTTGAAGGATCGATCTCGAAACTGAGAGAAAGATTCTGCGTTAATAGAGAACGAAAAAGGGGAAAGGAAAGAAAGAAACGTTGGATGAACTTTCCGTTTCGGCCGTTCCTCTCTTCCTGCGAGTGTAAATTTATGCCGGTTATTATAACCGGGATGCGCGTATAAGCGCGTGTAGGCTAATTAGAAAACGAAAGGGTTCGTGCGCAGAGGGGGGGAGAGGGGAGAGCCGGGGCTGATGTGGAAACAATGTGGAAAAAAGCAGCAGCGTATCGAGGAAGAAGCTCGTTCTCCCGTAGTTTCGTTGGAATACGTAAACCGACGCAGACATCCTGATCCTTCTTTCGACGAGTTATCGGTGAATCGAATAGTAACGAATTGTAGTAATTGCACGAACGAGGATACGATATTTATATAGAAATGTAAACTGAATTGTTCTTGATTTCGCTTTTTTTTTTTTTTTTTTTTCGTTAATTAATGAAATGAATAAAACGTGTTTCTCATTCGTTAAAACGTAACAGTCATTTTCACGTAGGAAGAGATAACGGTATCAATTAAGATATTATAAAACGCATTAATATACAGAGGAGGCGAACGAAGATCAAACGTCAGATAAAACGTGAACATCACGAGTTTGCAAATCGAGTTTGCTTTGCGCTTGGATTCCCTTCCGTGCCAACAAGGTTAGCAATGTTGCGGTCGAGCTTTTTACACCTGCAACCTGTTACTCCAGTTACGATAATTCGAAAAAACAGTTGTAACATTGTACGCGCGAAGGAATAAAATATTAGGAAGGAATGAAACACAATTTTTGCAATTGGATTGTTGGAAAGTTGATACTTTCTACGTCGTACGTAATAATTTTAGCGTAGAGATTTTAGAATATTTAAGATAAAAATCTAGAAAGGTTTTTCAAAATTATCTTCAATTTTTTTTTTTTTTTAATTAAAAATTCCGCTTATTACAAATTTCACGTGTATATTATTGGGCAATATGAAAATCTCATTACGGAAATATCCCGTTATTAGCCGATCGAAGGTATCCTTGAAGCGCGATTCAATTCTCTCTTTTTTCTCGGATGATTAATCAACGTAGCATCAATCGATATTCAGCGGTTCATTAATCACGCACGGGGATCGATAAAAATCTTTCGGCAAATGAATTCGAAATGGATGCAACGACGACTATCCGTGATGAATTTCTCATTTTCTTACCGGGAAGAGGGGAGTCATTTATTCTTATTTCCCGGGAAAATTCAGTAACAAGATCGTGACTTAATGAACAGGGGAGAAGAATCTTTAAATCACGCGAGGATACTCCTTTCGGCTCGAGTGTCAGCCCGGCAATATATCACATCCTATTACCGTTGTCGAGATCCTCGAGCCTCGGGACGCGCAAATGGATGATCGGCAATACAGAATTATTTTCTATCTCCAAGTTTAAGTAAATCCACCGATATATAATTTGACAAAAGGAACGAAAGGAAGCGAAATGATTTAATCAATTTACCGAACGAAATTATTATAAAGTATCCGCGTGTTTTTCTCGAGAGATCATCGATTTTTCGATCGTTTCCTTCAACGAGAATACCTGTCTCTCTCTCTCTCTCTCTCTGGAATCGAACACATTCGAAGATATTAATGAACCGTCAAGGTTGGCAGGTACAATCGGTCCACCGACCTTTTCCTAGCGGATTCCTTTTATTTTTCTCTCTCTCTTTTCTTTTTTTTCCCACCGACAGATTGATGACAGATTAGAGAAAATCGTGAGACACTTTATTGTGGCAGTAGTTGCGGTACCCCTGGTTACACGAGCGAACGTCAAAAGGTAATTGAAAACTTTAATGAGACACGTGTTCCATCGGCTGGGTGTTCATTATCGGCCGAATGGGAATAATAATCGTGACACACGAGACGTGTAATTTTTTTTCTATAACGGGATAAAAAAAGGAAGAAGGAATTCCTATTATTAGGAATAATTCATAA
>NW_006263321.1:168267-171601 GCF_000469605.1 Apis dorsata | reverse complement strand
TATCATCGATGGAAAAAAAAAAAAAAAAGAAGGAGATCGATCGAGGAAACCGGATGGGAGCGTAACATGTTTTCGACGCGCTTTTACTTTCGTTGTAGTTGTTGTTGTTGGTTAAGAAACGTTGTCGAAGTCGGCGTTATTAATTGGAACGGAGGCGGATAATTGCGCTATTCGTTTAAAAAAAAAACGAGCGTATCATAACACACTCTCCATCCTTAGTGAAAGTCTAAGTCGCTATCGTCCTCATCGGCCCGCGTCTTTCCGCGTGAAACGAGAGCTGTTCGATCGCTTAAATCCTCCCACCTTTTCCTCGTTCCATCCAATTTTTCGCTCCGCGATGTAACACGCTCTCTCTCTCTCTCTCTCTCTCATCGATTCAAAAATAATCTCTTAATAATATCTCGGATTAATCGGTGAAAAGAAAAATTAACAAGAATGTTATGTAAATGCCGCGTCCAATTTACATAATCGTAAAGTTACGAACATCGATTCTTCCGCCATTAAAGATAATTGCAGCCATCCATCTCTTTCTTTCCTCTTTCCTTTTCTCCTCTCTTCTCCTCGTCCATCGTTGCGTCTCTTCTTTTCTTCTCTTTCTTCTCTTTTTTCCCGACGACGACGACGACGACGACGTTTGCTCAATGAAGGAAGAGAGGCGACGACTACCACGAACAATTCAACCCCAACAATTTCGTCGACTTTTTATCGATAATAGCGGAATGGAAAAGGAGAAGACACGAGTGATACACGCGCGATTATTATCGAGTTTCAAGATGTGTACAAGATGCGTAACGAATTACAGGGGAGCCGCGTCGAAATCGCGAACAGTTTCGAGATTTAACGACACGAGTGATTAGATTTTCCTCTCCTCTTAAAACTTCTGATCGATTGATGGCGATTCTTTCCGTGGAAACGGAAAGAATTTTCCGAAAAAAAAAAAAAAAAAAAGAAAAAGAAAAAGACAGAGATTCACGAGCAGCGTTGCTTTTTCTTTTTTTGAACTTGAAAAAAAAGAAAAAATAAAGGACGTAAAGTACGCGAATACCACTTCGGAGGAGACGAAGGAGAGAAAAAAGAACGGGGGGAGGAGGGGGAAAAATGTAGGAAAGAGATAAAAACGGGACGGAACCGTTAAGCGCGATAAGTCTTTTAACGTGGCTAACAAGCAGAGAAGGAAATTACATAGGGAGGAATAAGAGAGGCTTGCTGGTGGAGTGACAAATATGTGTAATATACGATATAACGCGGAGGAAACCTGAATTATTAGTTACACGATGTCCTTGTCTACAATGTGCCACGCGGTTGTAATAAATTGGCGTATAAACCGCCTGCATTCCATTTTACCATTCCATCTTTTTCATTTCGAGTCGAAAAAATTAAAAAAAAGCTGCCCCCTAATATTCAATTACCTCTCCAACGAAAAAACTCCGTTTGAGGTAACGAAAAACTTGCATGAATGAAAATTTTCATCGAGACTACTACGAGGAGCGCAAGCCAAATTATCTCTACAATGGAATTACGATTTCTATTCACCAAGATTGAATGTTCGTTGATCGTTCGCTTCGACTTGTTTCGACTCATTAGATTTTCGACGCAATACACCGAGAAACGTCAGTTGAAACCTCGTCGAATTCTCTCGAGTAATGGCGCGCATTCGTTTATTGTAGATGCTATCTGCGATAAATAGAAGTATTAACGAAACAACGAGGAAGAGTTCGCGGAACGATGATCCGTCGAATTTTATTGCTCGAATCGTGCATTCGAATCACTTTCGCGAGACCTTTGATCGGAGCGCAATCACCGTAATGTGCGATATAATCGAAATCGGGCGAAACTACTTCGAATCGGTACCCTTTCGGGGAGGGCGCGAGGTTCGTGCCTGTTTGATTTGCACGTTCACGTCGGTAATGGACGAGCGGGGTGCGCTAGGTGTCGGTTATGTAATTTTCGAAACAATTTCATTCGTGTATTGTGTATAATAACGGAGATGATGTACGAAAGAATGATGCTCGATCTCGAGGGTCCGCAATGATAGCGTGGAGAAAAAAAAAAAAAAAAAGAAAAAAGAGAAAGAGAAAAAAATAAAGATTCGACTTGAGAAAACTCGAAGGAACTGGATGAATGACGTATCGTCGAAACGCGATATTTCTGGATCGATGGAAGATGGATTATCGATCGCGTGAAAGTCAATCGGGAGATTGAATCAATAATTCAAAAATGTAGAGGATGAAAATATGGGGAAGAATTAAGCTCTCAATGCGAAGGATGGCGAATGATGGGGAAAATTAACTTGTTCGAAACTTCCGCGTACGACATATGCTCGATTGTTGTATGCAACGAGTTTGAAAAAATTGAAGGAGTCGTTGGATTCCTCCGATTTATAACCAAGTTGTAAAACCGATAAAAGTTCTATCGGTGAATGCTAACGAGATACGAAAAATGGTTAACCGATCGGCCATCTGTTCCTCTCGATAATTAAAATCATTCTCTTTCACAGTGAAACGATGTGATGGAAAGAACGTGGCGTGCTATCATCGATTAATTATCATCGCGATCTTTTTTGTAAATATACAATCTTCTTATCTCTTCTTTCCTTTTTTTTGAAATGTTGAACGCCACGAAAATCGTTAATTAATCGAGAAAGAAAAAATATTTTTCTTTAAAACCGATCATTTATTTGAACAGAGTATTCCCTTTTCCTCTATCGTTGGATACATTTCTCAATTCGATAATGGTAATGGTCGATGGATATTTCAATCGGGTATCGATTATCGATGTTTGGAGAAGGGATGAGTGGCGAGAAGAGGAGGAAAGATAGGATCACGGAAACTGGAGTATCGAGGCGTGGCAAGGCTGAATGAACGCGGTAAAACCCGTCTAGCGAATGAAGGGGAAGGTTGCTCCCTAGGTGAAACCCGGCGCCGGTTTCTAGCACGTTCACGAGGCCTCTTTGGTCTTATTTCACGGGTATAAAGTGGGTGTGTGTGTCGAGGCGGCTTCTATGTGGCCTTGCAAGGTCGCTTCTATACGCCGTCATGGAGAAGATTCTATATCTTTGCTCGTTTCCTCGTTCGATTCCTGGACGCGAATATCGGAACGCGACACGGAGAATTTCCGCAATTTTTACGACGCAGTGTTGCCGATTAAGCGAAAATTAAACGATTCGATGGCCAATCTCCCGATCGAAAAGGAATAACGGTGAAATTAAATCTCTCTAATACCCCGTAATAATGATTTAGAAATTATTTATGTTTGGAAGGGGGAAAATATCTAGTAATATAAAAAATGTTGGGAAGGATTGAAAAAATTTTTTTCGGTCCTTCGAAATTTTTCT
>NW_006263321.1:164401-167983 GCF_000469605.1 Apis dorsata | reverse complement strand
TTTTTTTTTTTTTTTTTTTTTTTACGTCTCAATAATATAATAATATAATATAACATTTTATTTAGAAATAGAATTTATATTACGATATAAATTTATATTTCGATTCGATTTTTTCGAATAATTTTGACGTTACTTAAAAAAAGATATCCCAATAACGAATGCAAATTATTTCCAGAGATTTTAAAATCTCATTGATCGATGTTTCAAGTAAAAAAACGAAACGTTAAAAAGTTTTACTTTAATTCGACTTTTATTTTATTCGCGCGATAATAATATATTAAACGATTCACTTTTGACGAGTTATTTATATTTATACATATATCACTACTCCCTGTATGAATGTTATTCGAAATCGATAAAGAAATTCAGCGATCTTTGTACTTTTTTAAATACATATATATTTCGAAGAATATATTCGCGAAATAGAAAAACCATAAATTCCACAAATTCAATTAAAACATCTTTCACAGAGTTCGTCATTATTTTAACCGAACGTTGTTGGAAAAAAAAACCGAATAAATTTTGACGAATGATTAATGATCGAGAGAAGTACGATTTTTTTTAGCAGTTCGAATATTATTAAATCGATACAGACATCAACGTGTGAAAAATAACGGTTCAAAAGATTTTCTTCGACTATTATCTTGTTAGGGGATCAAGAGTTACGGCAGCTATTTAACGCGAGACGATACGATGATTAATTCGATTTCGTTAATATTTTGCGCCCCCCTTCTCCATCTTCCTCCTTTTCAATCTCGTAAAATATTTTTTTTTTTACGGTATTTGAAAAAACTTGGACTCGAGTAAACTCTGAATTCGAAAAAAAGAAAAAGAAGTGGACTTACCTGTTAAATTTCAACTGGATTCGACGAGCCATGCGGTGAATCCCATCGATCACAGCGTTCGATGAAGATCGACGATCGATGATAGCACGTGCACGAAGTTTGTCAAGCAATCACACAATCGGGATAATCATCTTATCTCCACTTCTCCCTCGGGAAATTTTTCCTCTCTTTTTCCTGTTCTCTTCACCTTCTCTCCTTTCCAACGCAACTCTGTCCATGCTCTTCTCACGTGGAACCAGGATCGATCTCGTCGATCGATTTTTCCATCGATACTTGGTACTCGCGTCGTTGACTGACGAGGGGGGAAGAGAGTACTGTTCACTGTTCCCTTCCTCGACGAGGAAAAAGAATCCTACGAGAGCTCGCCTCGCACAGGATAACCCCACATGTTGTCAAGAATCAAGTCACTCGATCCGGGCAAAAATTTCAGAATCCTCGAATCGATCCTTCGAACCACATCCTACGATTACCGTTCGCAGGACGCTTCGATATCGATACCGGCAAACTCTGTATCTCATTCGAACTTATGACAGCGGAAAAGGAACGAGGAGGAGAGGAGAGGCGGTGATCAGATCGGTGTTGCAACGAAATACAACAATAACCAGGTGGCCTGTCTCTTTCTCTCTCTCTCTCTCTCTCTCTGTTCTCCAAGGAACGACGAACCGAGCCAAGGCGTTTTCAAGAAGCGAAGAAGAGCAGAGCCTTGAACTTTCCTTCCTCTCTGGCGAAAAAGAAATTCGAACGAGCGGTTCGAGGGTTGTCACGTGGGCCCAAGGGCGCAAGGTGAACGTATTCTGCGAAGCGAGTTATAAAACCAGAGACAACCAGAGAGAAGGTAGGGTTTCGGATCCGTGCCGGCTGGTGGTCGAGTAGTTTGTGCCTGAGAGCGCAAGCGGAGCTACGACCATCTTACTCCGTCTCCTTTCCACCACACCTGCTTCTTTCCTCCACTGTGATTCCTCGTCCCTCTTCAGATCCTGCGTCGCGATCCCTCGGAGAATTTCTTTCTCTTTCGGTTGCTCGTCTTGCTAGATGACGCCAACCTCGAGCGATGGCCTCGAACCTTTCGCGCAACTTTCGAATCTAGCGCCTCTTAGACTCTATTATCCCCGCGATTTCGATCGCGACATCCTCGAACAAACACTCTATTTATCCATTTATCGATCGTCGCGAACGACGACGAACGCGCTTTCTTCCTCGACTTTCCTCACTCGTCGCGAAGCCCAGTGATTCCCTTTTCACGATAGACAGAGGCACGCTTCCATCGCTAGACCCCTTCCCTTCCCTCCCCCCAACACCTCTGGTCTTTATATTTTTTCCCCCTTTGGTTATCGCGCCTAGGCTAATCCTGGCCTAGGCTAATAGCAAATTGTCCCTTTTCTTTTTAACAACACTCGTTACATTCGTTGTTTCTTCCTTCTTACCGGTGATTCTCCACTCGTTTTCCTCTCTCTCTCTCTCTCTTTCTCTCCTTCCTATTTTTCTTTCTATCTCGAATCGGTGCGTTCTCGATACGGCACACGTATACGTATCCTATTCCCTTTTTTGGAGGATTAATTTTTCATCGACTTTTTATCGATATCAGGAGGAAAACACTAGGAGCATACGTAACGATTAGCATTGGCCATTGATCTACGTCTAGGCCGATGTCATCGACTCCGGCCGAGAAACACGGCTGGCATTCTTGCTCCAAAAGAGAGGAGAATCCAGCGTGGTATAACTTATTTTGTATACAGAAGAATGGACTATTCATTTTTAACGGGGAGACAATAAAGATAAGTCTTTTCGCACAGTCGAATAAATATTAGAAAAATGACTTCTTAGAGCTAAGAAATTACATTTTCTTTTTCTCGGATCAAAATTCAATTTCCTCCTTTTTGCGGAACATACTCGATGGAGAGAAGTTCACGAATACCGAAATTTTAGATGATTTATCGATTAATCAGATTGTTTTCATCATTGATACGTCTCGAGCGTACGATGAACCGCCTCCATTCTACTTCCATTTCGATACTTCCGTTTCGAATGGCGCGCGCGACTAACGGATGCAACTTGTCCCCGGCCTCCTGCGGCCACAATTCCTCGTCCCACTAAAGGAGGAACGAGATGAGTCCACTCTTCGACACTTCATCCTTCGTTTCTTTCTCCTACTTGCCGACTTTTTTCGATCTTACAGAGACACTAGAGGCGCACTTCATCCATGACGTAAGTATCTCGTTTAACACCGGTTCGCGAAAAGAAAAATTCGTTCTTCAGACGCGTTATTCCTCATCACGTTCTAATCGTTTCTAATAAAAAAAGGAGATTCTATCTGTTGCGCGAGAAAAGTCGTTTCAATTCAAAGATAGATCGAGACGAAA
This sequence comes from Apis dorsata, assembly GCF_000469605.1. Lineage (NCBI taxonomy): Eukaryota > Metazoa > Arthropoda > Insecta > Hymenoptera > Apidae > Apis > Apis dorsata. The sequence goes on along the minus strand of NW_006263321.1, from coordinate 164,778 downwards.
GAACACGGGGATCGAAGTTTTTTTTTTTTACAAACTCGAGTTCGAAAGAGCGATCGAAGAAGAGGATAGGTATTCGTCGCACTCGTGGACACTGATCATCCGTGGAAAGACGGTTTGTTTAGCGATCCGTAGATTTAGAAAAGAAGGCTGAAAACGGGGACGACTCTCGTGTGCCGGTGGAGAGGAACACCAGCTTTGTGACGCTTTTCACGATCACGGACGCTTTGTTCACGGACGAACACGTGCCTACTCAACCAGGCAACCAGGCCCAGTTTCTACTTTGCAGATTATCATAATCATAGTCACGAATGGAACATTTATCATATATATTTGTTCGACACGAAAGTCGAGAAACGAATTTCGTAAAATGGTTTTCA
>NW_006263321.1:160291-162791 GCF_000469605.1 Apis dorsata | reverse complement strand
CTCCCTCGGATATTTTTTTATCGAGTATATGCTCTTCCGGTTTAACGATAATCTTGGCCCAAATAGGGAGGATGAGCTGGAAATTGGGATGATTTTGTGATTTCGCGCGCAAAGTATTGGAATTTTAATGAATTTCGATTTCCAATTAAATTAAATTTTCGCAGTGAGTAATGCGCGAGTATTTCTCGACTCGTAAAATTCGGGATTAATGGCAATTGAATTGGTTGAAATCGAGGAAACGTTTGGTCGAAAGGGCTACACGAGTACCGTTAACGGAATTTGTAAAATTTCTTCCTTCAATTAAATAGATTTACGATTCGTGGGGAGGGGAGGGAAACGAGCGAGTCTATTTACTCTATTTCTTCCCGATCTTGTAAATCACGATTCAACGGTGATCTCCGTTCCCGAGCTTTTCTTCGAATCGATCGACCTTCCATAATTAAAATCCTTAGCCACGTATTGTCTTACTTTTTTTACTTTTACCATCGAATTTTCTTTCACGAGTATTTCATTAATTTTTTTTTCCGATAAGTCGAATTCCAACTAAAGTTTACGCAACTTTATACGATCAAGATGCCTCGAAATTTTTATACGGTGTACGGTACACGGCGACTACACGCTTTTTTTCTTCTTCTTTTTTTTTGTAAATGGATGTAATAATTTCTCGATGCACATGCCTCTTCTTCGCGAATGGCACGATGGAAAATGGCAATTTTTATCGTATTTGTAGCATCGTATGGCCCGTTTCGCGCAACTTTTCCTCCGATTTATAAAACGTCCGCGTGTTATTATACATGCGGCGATACGATCGAAGAAATGATCGATCGATCTCGCTTTCCATCCATCTCTTGGAGGACTCCCCCTCCCCTCCCCCTTGGAGGAACGCCCACCGAGAAAAATGGCCTATTAATTTTTCTCGATTGAATTAAAAAGAAAAAAGGAAAGATGAGACCGATTCATTCGCCCCTATAAAAATTCATTACACCGATCCAATTAATCGTTCGCCGCTTTCGTGAAATCCATTAAGTTTTCTACCTTGTCATCGAACTGTTCTTCCTCCCTCCTCTTTCCCCTCCACCCGGCTCACTTGTCCGGCGTGCGTAGCGCTGGACCCACGTAACGAATTTTCGTTCGCGCGAACGAAGCTCAATTCAACCGCTATTCTTCGTCTATTTCCGCCTTCATCGAAGTTGGAAGGTGGATACAAAATTTCCAACCATTTCTCACATACGAATTCGAGATGAAGAATTCTTGACGAGAAGCGGATGACCCACGCCCCCTCGGGTGTTGAAGACGCGGCTAAAAGGAACGAGAATTTGGAATTTGGCTGTTACTCCAGTTTCTGGAGGCTCCAGAGTCGCGATCGGGGGAGGAGGGGACGAAGAAGGATGCGACGGATGAAGGCACGGGTCAGGCGAGCAGCGGCCGGATCATTTTTTTCGGGAGAATCAGATGAAAGGACTCGTACGAAAATTTCACCGGTGAAATTTATGTCCCTCTACAGAGGAGGAGGGCCGAGTTCAGTAAGGAAGGAAGAGATAAGTAAGGAAAGAGATCGGCGGGACCACACGCGGAACACGCTTCATTTTTAACGCTGGATCATAATCCCTCCCCGTCGTTGCGAGGAGTCGATTCTTCTCCATTTTCTTTTTCTTCCTTCTTCTTCTTCTTCTTCCTCCCCCTCTTCTTCTTCTTGTTTAAATCTTTATTGGCGCGTGTTCGCCGCAATTGATTTGTCTCGCGATAAATTCACATTAGAGTGGGCGATAAAACGAATTATTGGGTAATAAAACGAATTTTCCTATTTGCATTCCGCGCGATATATCCTCCCCCCTTTTTTTTTATCGCGAATCGTATACGCGATTTCTGCGAGATAAGGGGGGACGTAAAAGGAAATGAACGTTTACAACCATAGAAAATGGTTCCTTCTTTTTAATACTTTTGCGTAACGCGGTTAAAGTCCACCTCGGCACGCTCGTAATAACGTAAACATATTGGAGAACGAGTCGAGATAATTCGATTTCTTCTAATCGGAATGATCGTTCTTTTACTATCGATTGTTCTTTTTTTTTTTTTTTTTTTTTTCGAGAAAATCGTTGACACGATTCTTTCGAAAGCCACGCGAGTGGAAAGGAAACGGGCAAGAAGAGGCGAATGAGATGATCGGTTCATCCTCCCGAGGGGGAAGAAAAGACGACCGCAAGAAACGGACGCCACGGCAAAAGAGCGACAGCCTCGCCGTGGAAACGTAGGATACCAACGTATATAGAAATGACGGTTGAAGGGGACCTACAGTTAGATAACATGTGCTGGACCGACCATCTGTCTAGGAAGCAAGTGGCGGTGGAATGGCTGGCGGAACAACGACATCCTCCCTCCTTTTCTTTCCTCACGATCGGGACGCGATCTTCCGATACGCGACGAGGCAGAAAATTATTCCCTCGACTTCGAACGAATTGTATACGCGTAATTATTTTCCTAAGAGGATAGTCCAGGGATT
>NW_006263321.1:155935-158562 GCF_000469605.1 Apis dorsata | reverse complement strand
AAAAAAAAAAAAAATTCACACGATCAATCAGGTTATTAAACACAGAGACAATTGTCCGTGCTTTTATTTAATTTCGGCGAGAGTATGAGAGAACGTGTTGATTGGCCAATAACGAAGCTAAAGTGTTGTGTGTTGGAAAGAGCGGTTGCGAAATACGAGAAATATGCTGAGTAATTCTGAATAAGAAGTTCCAGGTTAAGAGGAGGGAAGGTTGTGAAGGGAGGATGGGATAGAAGGTAGGGGGTATGGAAAAGTGACCAAGTGGACCTGAATTAATGAAGTCAACGTGCATCATTTGCTGCGTCATTTCACATCAGAGATACGGGTCTCGACCGTGCTCTTAATTTTATTCTCAGAGGCGTTTCATTCATCTCTTTTTTCAGATTCGATGAACAGAAATGATAATGAAGGAAATAATGATGATTACGAAAAAAATGTCGAGTGTTAGAAAAACGTTTCTCGTTTTCATTAATTGGATCGTTCGTAGTTTTTTCTCTCTAATTTTTTTTTTTTATACAATAACGTAAATCGAATTTCACTCGCCGGAAAATTCGCAGAGATCGTCGCCACACTCGAATATATCGTGCAATAATTTTTTCATTTTTCCTCGATGAATTTGAAGGTTCATCGCCTTGAATATCACAACGAAGATGCCAGCGAAGATGCAGCCATCGTCGGTTGTGATCGACAAATTATCCATATTCGCGTAAATATCCGCGAAGACGGTGATCGCCAGGATGCACATCGTTACCAACATCCATACTTTGTACGCGAAATACGCGTATTTTGAAATATGCGAGCAACTCGAATCGATTTCTCCTAGACCACTGTACCTGTATGAAACAGAAAATAAACACTTTCTTCGTAAAAGATATGAATATTTTTAACAAATCTTTGCAATATTATTCGTAATAAATAAATTATTGCACGAACGATAAATTTACTGTCTCGATTCTCACTTCAAATAATTAATTTTAATGCTCGTTAATCTTCGAATTGATTTCATCCATTCGTGACCGGATGCATGAGCCATCTGTCCCTCTACGACTACGAATAAGTGGAAAAGTTTTCTTGAAGTCGCCGTATACGTGCGAGTACGTAATTTTGTTTGCGCACTACGTATGCATGTACTTTAATCCTGACAAGTTACCATAGGTTATTTTCAATCATTCTGACGCGATACCTCTCGAGAAAATTGCGACCGTTTTTCGGAATTATAGAGTGGATGGTAATACACGTGTTGGGTCTCCAAGCCATTTCCGCAAATGTCGATAAAAATGGCAGTGATTGCATATCGATAGAGAAGCGTAGCTACGTCTTACTAGGCATTTACGCGAAGAATAAGAACAGTGTAAGGCAACAGTGTTGTCGAATAACGACTGTATTTTGTACATCAAATAAATCGCGAATACGGTAGCTAATGAATGTTTGAGATCTAACGTGAAGTACGAGTAATATTTCGAAGATTGTAGATAAATTTAGAGACTTGCGATTTCTACTTTGACGCAAGATTAATCGATAAAGTGACTTTAATTGAAAAAGATAAAGGTAATTAATTAATGTAAAATAAGAAAAAAAGAATTCCGGTACCGGGAATCGAACCCGGGCCGCCTGGGTGAGAGCCAGGTATCCTAGCCACTAGACCATACCGGATTTTCGAACGTGTGCTTTTTCATTACTCGACATAAGATGATAATAGAAATAATCAAGTAGTAGAATTTATAATTAGTACAACTTAAATGTAATAACGCAAAAAATTCGTTAAATTAATTATTTACAAGCATACATTTCTTGTAATATTAAAAAGTAATTTAATATTATTGTATCTAATACACAAAAATACTTGCGTCTAAAATTTTAAAGAAACTGTTGAATCTAAAACAAAGCGAAATATTTTATCGTTATAAAAATAAAATAATTATTTTATTTCGCTATTCTCTCGTGTAATATGATATTTTCCATTTATTTCTGTGCAATAAAAAAAATAAGCATTTTAATGAGAATTGAACTCAAGAAACGCGGCGCTGGTATTCGCATCCGAAAATATTTAAAATTATTTTTAACAAAAATTAAAAAATACAAAGTATTTTTTCGGAACTAAATATTTATAAAAATATTAGAAAAAATTTGTCAGGAGTGGGATTCGAACCCACGCCTCCAGATGGAGACCAGAATGCACATTGATTCAGTCTTGGACTGAAAAGGGGATTAACCTTGAGTCTGGCGCCTTAGACCGCTCGGCCATCCTGACACTTGATAGCAACGTCGTTTAAAATACACAACATGCTTTTGATACGATTACTACTATATAGATAATTACTATATTATATAATTATCTCTAATGCATTTCTTTTTTTAATAACATATATATTATAAAAAAAAAAATGTTTTCATTTCTATTTTATATTGATAAATCACGAATGCAGTATAAAATATATTATTATTTATACAAATATTAGTATTTTTAATATTTTTTTGATATATGTATAGAAAATATTAATTTCTAAAATAAAAGTAATTTCGAGAAAAAAAAGAAAATAAAAAAATATAAATAAATTTATTCTTTAGCAATGTTTAAAATTATTTTAGCAAAAATATTAAGTGAAGAATGAAAAAGAGAACCCCAA
>NW_006263321.1:147540-155665 GCF_000469605.1 Apis dorsata | reverse complement strand
CGGGATCGAACCGGGGACCTTGTGCGTGTGAAGCACACGTGATAACCACTACACTACGGAAACCACAGTTGATAAATTTTCATAGATATTTTATAAAGAATATATATAATCTATTTAAAAATTAATATTTTGATATTTTTTTTATTAATTTTATGTCAATTGATATATATAAAAAAAAAAATTATATACTTTTCTACAAATTATAAAAATAAAATAATTCTGCATTTAATCATGAAATGAAGAACACATTTTTTTTTTCAATAATTGAATATTTATTTAGATTTCATTTTGTGAAAGTGTAAAGGATATTAATTCTTTCGGCCTTTGTTATTACTTTCGTGTGTATATAGGAATTTAATGATTTCATAAATTATAAATAAATTATTATATTATATTTCAGCGAGGGCCTAAAGGGTTCAATATTGTATTCAATGTATATTATTAATATATTTACAAAATTGCAATAAATAATATATCGGAAGTAAAGAATATTATCTTATATAAATTATTTAATATCATAAGATTTTTACACTATCAAGTGTAAAATGCATCTATTGTTACTAAATGGAACTACTAACATTGTACATTGCGTACAATGTACTATCGAATACTTATACTATATTTAATACAACGAGCATTTAATTGATCATCAATAATTCGGATTTTATTTTCTTTAAATAATTAACAATATAATAAATATTTGATTGTATTTATCATATTTAAATGCAATACTTATTTTCTTAATTGAGATCTGGCAAACATGCAAATGCTATTTTGATTGAGGTTCAATATTCTTAATTTTATAAATATATACTATAAATCGAATCTATTTCATGATTATATAATAAATATTGATTGACGATCGAACGAAAGAGGGAAAAATGAATATAAAATTACATATCTTTATTATTTATATAAATTATGCTTGAAGGATTTGCTTCCTGAAAATCTGAAATTGAATATTTGCGATAACGAAATAAGAATCTATTGATTGTATTTTTAAATAATATTAGATGTTTAGAAAAATTTTTATCGATATTTCTTTAATTTTTCTTTAATTAGAAAACGATAAAAACTTTTCTGAATACTTAATATAAAATGTACATTTAAAAAAAAAATGATAATGTGCATTTGTATGTTCTATTAAATTAGTAATGTAATTGCTAGACACTGTACAAAAAATAAAAAAATAGAGTAAAAAAGAAATGTCAACAGAGAAGAAGCATAAAATATAATAAACTTCTCAGAGAAGTTTATTTTTTTTTCTTATCGCAGTCAGTGGTTTTTTGTATTATCAATTTATTTCGCTGCCTAGTTACTTTGGTTGTTGGTCGATTACATGGTGGAATTTGTTTCAACCCTTGTTGTGATATTTTTGCTGGACTAGCTGTACGTGGTGGTGTTGGACCTTTCAAAAGAGCTTCAACATCTGCTAATCGTTTTCTCAACGTTCTATTTTCACGTTTATATTTCGCAAGTTCGGAATCTTTGTCCAATCTTTCATGACCAGAACTACTAGTTTCTTCTGCAAAATGTCTAAACATGAGATGTAATTTTTCTTCATGTTCCCTTTGCATTAAAACTATTCGTCTCTCTGCTTCCAATTTAGTTTGTTTTAAAGCATTTGTTAACGTTTGAATTTGCCATTCCTGAGTTTCTATATGACTTTCCAATTCAGCTGTTTGAACTTCCAGATTTTTTGAACTCTCTTTTAAATCGATTACCTTTAGAAAATATTTATAGAATAAAGTTCTCATTTCACCATCTGAAAGTTTCGCCAATCTTTCCATTAACATTCTTTCTCCCTTTTCACGCTGTGATTGATTTTCATCGAATCCCTTCCGTCCACAAATCATTTCATTCTTATGCTCGATCATAGCATCGATCGCCTCGATCGTTTCTCCGCATTCCAATAATTTCCTCTCTTCTACAGTGGACAGTGTCTTTTCTTTTTGAAATTTTTCATCTAGATCGCATTTCTCGTCCACTAAACAATCACGAGTACGTCGTAGATTTCGAATTTCGTGACGCAAAGCTTCCTTTTCGTCTATATCCGCCGTTCTTTCTAAATCCATCGATTTTTCTTTTAAAACATGATCAAGATGCGATATTCTCGCACTAACGTCTAATAAATTCTTTTTTTTATCAGAATAATCGGTTTTAGATTTACTATTATTTTTCTCATCCTCGCTTTCCGATTGCATCTCCTTCAACTTGGAAGCTGTTAAATTATATTTTTCTTCGAGATCACGAATTTTTTTCTGATCCTCTGCTAATTCTTCTTCTAATTGTTTCTTACGTTCCTCCTCTTTTTTCAATTGTTTCTTCAATTTTTCCATTTGTTTTCTAGATGTATTTAAAGAACTTTCAAGTTCTAATACTTTTTTAGCAGAATCACCTGCAATTTGTTTTATCATTTCAATATCCATCAATCTCTTTTCATAATGAATGGCCATGTTTTTATATAACTCAATCTCTTTCTTATGGGCAGACTTTTCTTCTGAATCTTTGTAAATGGAAGCATTTTCAGCTTGAGCCAATTGGCTTCTTGTATTATAATATTCTTCTTCCAATTTACTCCATTTGCGTTGAAATTTTTGTTTTGCGCTAGCGCGCGCATCTGAATTTTTTATCATATCTGCGATAAATTTTTCTTTGATTTTAATAGTAGTTTGTAGCTCTTCTATACGTTTATGAGCTCCATCTAAATCTGATTGAATTTTTTTCACTTGAGTTTGTTTTGCCTCGTTATTTAATGTCAATGTTTTCAATTCCTTAATAGGTTCTGGCATTTCTGTTGTTTTCAAAGCATCAATTAATAAATCTGGTGAATTATCATTATGAGTCGCATGATTTTCATTAATAATTGTTTCAGATTCACAATTGTCTAATATTCTTATACTAGTAAATGCTGAAGTTTTATTATCTAAAATTTGATTTTGGTTAGGTTTAAGGCTATCGTTGAAGGCTAATACTTCATTACACATTTCAGAACCAGGAAGCATTGAATTCCTCCTGGAATTTGGATTTCTAAGTGGAACAGCTCTAGTTACAAGGACATTATTATTAGTATTATTTATAGATCTTGCCACAGTTGGAATAATCTCTATATTTGTTTCTCTAAATTCATCCCTCGTAGAATCAACTATTCTATCTGTTTCTATCTTAAGTTTATTCATACATTCGTCTAATTTTTCTAAGAAATCTGGATTTTCTGAACTAACATCACTATGATCTTCCTCTTCTTCTTCTTCTTCATCATCATCATTAGTTTCAGATAATTCACTTTCTGAACTAGATAAACAATTTATTTCAATTTTTCTTTCCATTTGATGTATAGATTCATCTGTTTTTTCATCAGTTTCAGTTACTTCTTCTATTCTTTCTAATGATCTTCTTGCATTTTCCGTATAACCTTGTAAACTACCAGTATCATCACTAGCAATACATTCTTCATATTCTTGTTTCATACAAAGCCATTGTTCAATTTGATCTTGTTCTGTATGAGGTAAAATATTACTTGTCATAAGCTTAGTAAAAAGACCTTCTGCATTTGAAACTAATTTTGACCATTGGGCTGCTGCAAATTCTAATCTAAATATATCAGCACTAGAACTACGCTCTCCTGATGTAGCAGAAGTCATTGTATCATGTGTTTCATCTCCTGTTTGCTCACTCTCTTCTTCTGTAATATGTTGTTGCTCATGATTATTATGTGGATAAGATGGCACAGTATTTATATATGGTGTATAACATTGATGATTGTCCAGTACTGTTTGATGATGGATCCAAGGTGTATAATGCATCATTTTGAAAATATTATATTATACAATTTAATATAATAAATATGGCTTCATTCATTTATATATAATATAAATATTTAATGAATAACTTTTAATGATCTCATTTTGTTTTAAAATACTATTCTTTTATCATTTGAAATATAAAATATAAATTTATTTTCATGATTTCTAACCTATAAGGAACTTTTTATGTTCCAATCTTATATTTAAATATTCACTATTATATATACTGCTACATTTTTGTATATTCTAATAAGTAATATACAAAATTCAATTAATTATAATTTCAAACGTATTTGATAGAATATTTTATAAACTTCTGTATTCAATAAGTAACAGAAATATCTGGCAGAAACTGTTACCAACTTATGATTAATATAGAAAAGAAAGAAATATACTTAAGATATTATAAATTTGTCGAGATTACTTATATTGAAATTCATCGTGTGAAATATATAAAATATAAATTGCATGGAAATAAGTAAAATACAACAAATTATAATAATAGATTTATGAAACGAATTCAAAAAAAATTCCTTAAAAATTAATTTCGTAATTAAATTAAATTTTCAGATTATAAATAACTAATATAAAAACGCAATGTATAAATATGTGATAATAAACATGTAAAAGACTGTTAAAAGAGTAAACAATTTTTTTGAATCACTTATCTATTGGCAATTCTGCCAATAAAATTAAATTGCATCGAATTTGAAATATTTAAAAATTATTATATTAATCAAATTTATATTTTTACTTACAAAAATGAGTTAAGAACTGACTTCTTTTCTAGACACATCAATTTTATCTCTTGATAAATATATTGCACTTTTTTGTTTAAAAATCGAACCACACCATCATCCAAACGCGGCAAAAGTTTGCACGATACTACGAATCAAGATGAATCAAATAATGTTTTAATAATCAAACAATGTTTTAATATTTTGTTAATATTTGTATATTACATATATACAAAAAATTTTTTGACTTATAAAAATAATAAAAATTTTGTATAGATAATAAAATTTTTATCGATTGATTATATTTTAATAAAAATTATTTGCACATGATATTATTTAAAATGTTCCGCGCCATTTTCCTGAGTTTCGTTTCTGGAATGATACCAGTGCTGTGATTGGTCGTTGGCAAAAATTACAACAGACTCTTGTCTGTCGTTTCAGTTATGTTAATGTGACAGTTTTTGCCAAGTATTGTGTAGTTTTCTTCATTTTTTTTTATAAATACATGAAAAATGTTATATAATGTTACGAAATAATTAACTATCTAATAGTACGATATGTATATTAACTTCTATGGTGCATACAAGTCATTACTAATTCGGAGTGTTCAACTATAACTAACCTCCTCTTCGCAAATAGCGACTACGTGACTTCGAAATCTTGAGAAATCAATTTGGTAAGAATATTATGTTTTTTTATTTTTCTTTGTAAAAAAATTTATTCATTATTGATTATGTAAGATGATTATGTAGGTTAGAACATATTATAATCTTAATTGAAATAGTTTTATCAAAAATCTGAAAAGAGTTATATCGATGCATTAAACTTTTACGTCATATGCAACGCATCTAAATTAAAAAAACCAATATTCATTCTCATGTATGCTATTTATTAATTAGATACTTATATAATCATATATACTTTATTTGATGTAAAATTATTATAGATTTAACATTTATTGAAATAAATTATGAATTTCTTTATATTTCATAAAATTTTTAACTTATATATTATATTCTGAATATTGTTATGACTAATAATTTAAATTTGCTTTGACTCGTAGACTTTGATATGTACATTCTTTTATTGTTAGTGTCATATATTTGCGTTTGAAAAGATCTTTTATTTATATCAATGACTTTCAATTGATATGGCATACTAATGTACCACGATAAGTCACACTCAAGATTTTTATATATAAATTGAAGAAAAGTAATAAATATTATTATTTCCAAATTTTTCAATATTTTATTTTCATTTTGGAAAGGAAAAAAAATATTTTTCTTTGAAAATTAGTAAAAAAAATATATTTTAAAGAATTTAATGCTTTTTTTGATGTGTCATAGAATTTTAATAATTAATTTGTTTAATGTTTTTATCATATGAGATAAAAAATTGAAAATTATTGATTTAAACTAAAGATCTTCAAAATAATTTGTATATTTGATTTATGTATCAAACGTAATAACTTTGAAAACTTTATAATTCTCGTGTTCACATTGAATCGAGGTTAAGTGGTTATTTGAATATTACGTTTGAATAATATAATCCAAGCTTGAAGCAAGACCATAACGTAATATCTGACGGAACAAAGAACACGAATGTAAGTATGATGGGTTCTAAATTTTCTAGAAACGGTTCTATAAGCCAACATACTTTGCATTATCTTTATTACTTAACATCCGTTCAACTTTCTATTCGCACATAAGCACTTTCGCGCTCATTTGTCTATGTTTGTTTATGTTCAAACGTGATAGCATCTATAGCATCCAATTTTTAATTCGACCTATTTTTTATTAGAGCTAGATTTATCCGGTATGCGATTGATATATGCGATAGTACATGTACTTTGTATAAGATATTTAAAATTATATTTAAATATTATTTTAGAAGAAATGGAAAAAAATATGGCGTTTGCTAGTGGAAGTACTCAACCCTCAGCTCCTCCACCTTCGGCACCTCCTTCTTACGAGGAGGCTGTTGAAAATGCAGCTCGTATATCTCGGCAACCAAACATTCCAGTAGGAATTCCATATCCAGTGGGACCATCTTCTATGCCAATGTCATCTTCTATGCCTCGTACGTATTATTTTATTTTTATATTATAAATCAATATAAATTTTTGATGATACACAATTGAACGAATAGATTAATTGGAATTTCAGATAACGCTCCTCAGATAATTCCATCGAATCAGACGACGGTGCCATATCCACCGAATTATTCTGGGCCCAGCGAATCTATGCCACAGCCACAGACACAATATAATGCAAATCCGAATGCGGTGCCTCAACCGGAAGTTCGAGTTGTATATCAGCCAATGATTTATTCTTTGAGTCCAAATCCAACAAAAACAACGTGTCCCACTTGTCATGCTAATATTAAAACTTCCACAATGTCGGATCATCAGCGATGTGCTCATCTATGCTGTATCTTGCTCTGCTTATTTGGGTGAGTGTACATTCATTTTTTAAATATTTGCATTGCTTATGCTATAAAATTGCTTTTGCTGCTTATTTTATTTTTAATTTATCTTTTATTTATTACACATTTTCTCTGTGTTTTTCTTGCAATTGTTCGATACAAATGTAATAGACCTTTTTAAAAATTACGAATAGGAAATATTAAGAATATTTGTAATAATTTTATTATTTATATTATTATTATTAACACGAGTTTTATATCATAATACTTGATTGTTTTTTAACTGACTTACTATTGGCCTTGGTTTTGTTTATCGTTTTTCATTCCGACTTAAGATTAGCATTGCTTTGTAGAAATAGCGCACGGATTTCCAGTTCATATTCATTTTCGAAACACTAAAATATTTATATATGGGTCCTCTTTACTTATAATATGGCTCTTCTCCTTTCAAGCTTTCAAGAGTGCACGGTTTTTTCCAAATATGTTCTCGTCTTGTCTTGGTGTATGTGGTTTTCTATTAGATCCTAAAAAAAAAAAAAATGTTTGACCGATGTTCTTTCAAATTTCAGATGTTGCCTTTGCTCATGCCTACCGTATTGTATGAGCAACTTCATGAGTGTCCATCATTTCTGTCCGAAATGCAAAAGTTATATTGGTACGTGGAAAGGTTGAATCAAACCTTTGGGACACGTCAATTTGTATATTGTTACGCGATTCTTTATATAATCAAATACATTAATGTAATATGTATTATCGCACATTATATGTATATTTACATATTACATTATGTATTAATCAGTATAACATATATGGGAAGTAATCGATATTTCCCTGCTTATCGCGTATAGCAAGTTAAGAGAAAGATTTATCCGACAAGATTGTCATAGATCGTATTACTATACATTCATATATGTGACGCTTATTCCTTGCGAGATGAGATTTGAATGCAGTATACTACAATGTACAATAGTCTCGATGATTGTAGATTTCATGTTGATCCGATATAAGTGAGATGATGTGTTCGAGTGTGTTCATGTCGAATTTAGAGATAGCGTGGGTAATACTATTACAGATATTTTCGAGTGTTGAACTAATGAGCAGTATTGTTTTTACTTGCATTTGTCATATTCTACGTAGTTTTAGGAAAATTTTCTAGGA
>NW_006263321.1:145911-147239 GCF_000469605.1 Apis dorsata | reverse complement strand
AGAGAGAAAGAGAGAGAGAGAGAGAGAGAGAGAGAAATTCGCATGGAAAGAAAGGAGAAACGATGTTTCTTCTGGTTAGGCGAATTGTTCTCTTATTTCTTTCAACGTGTTTCATTAGCGTTATAAGAAAAAAGGGAACGATTAGTCGATAATAAGCATAGAAAGTTGTTCCACTTCTTGTTCGCAATAATATTCGTGCATTTTTATTTTTGTATTTTATTGGTGCTTCCGGGATTTTATTATGAAATACATTCTTGCATATTACATAGTATATAGAAACTATAAGTATGAAAAATGATATTTTTATGCAGATTGCAAAAGGATTTGCATATTGAACGAAAACTATTCGAATTATATTATCAAGATTATCTATTTCCGTTTTCGAGTGATATCATACTTTTGTTCAAACAATTTATATGAAATATTAATTGATTACTGTTAGAAATTCTTTTCTATAGACGAATGTATCAAACAGAAAGAATAATTTTGTGCGTGAAAGAAATAACTTCGAGCTTCCCTTGCAATTCCAGGAAGATAATATTTAACGACGTAATAGAGATTCATACGCTGTTTGATGTTTCACGTATTTAAGATTTTGACTCAAATATTTCTATGATTCTACGCATATATTTATCTATTATCCTCGCTATACTATTTTGTTCTTTTTACGTATTATATATATTATATACATATATATATATATATGTCTTTTGAATCAGCTACAATGATTAATATTAATGTCAAGTTCTCATTCTGAATAACATCGCTATTATCTCTTGCTTTATTTGGTTCACGTGTAATTTACATGAAATTTTTTAGCGTTTTTTATATATATACGTGTATTTTAATGTACGATATTTTTCTTGTACGTGTTTTATATAATAAATTATATTTTGGTTTTTGAAGTGTATATATATATGTCGATAAAAATGGGAAAATTGAATTTGATCTGGTTATAAAAAAAAAAAAAAATAAAATAAAATATAGCACAAACAATCATATAATCACGAATAAACGATAAAATGCATTATAATTGTCGTTTATTTAATTTTTATAGTCATACAAGATATCGAACGAGTCCGAATATATATATATATATATTTCGTTTTCTTGAAAACGTTTAATGAAAAAGATTGATTTTATATTTTTTAATAGTTGAAAAAATTACGTATATATTATATAACAATTTTCTTGATTGCTCATCATCAGGAAGATATCGATTCGAGCAGAAAATGTTTCTCCCTATATACGTACTTATTATTATAGACTTTGATGGGCAATTGATACTCCGTTTTGTACCTCCTACGATTCAAAATCGATGTTACAAA
>NW_006263321.1:144137-145855 GCF_000469605.1 Apis dorsata | reverse complement strand
TTTTTTTTTTTTTTTTTTTTTTTTTTTTTTTTTTTATTTAGCTGAACGGTTAACACGTTTATTGTTAATTCAAGAGCACTTAATCGTCATGTGCGTGTAAGTACTATATACCGTCGAGTACTTTTAGACATTTTGAGATATCGAAAATCTTATATCTTCTAATAAAACGTATATAAAGTATGTAGCCAAGGGTGTTGATTCGCGATTGGACAAATGCGTCTCGCAACGAGTTGAGAAACAAGAAAGTGAAGGAAAAATCTTTGATTGACGCGACATTGTACTATGATAAAGTCTTTAATAAGAGATACATCGGCACCCCCTGGCGCTTTCTCCGCAACACGTCTACACCAAATATTTCTACACGAGAGTTTCCAAAATATCATCGTTAGGAAGGAATTGTTGCTGGGCCACGGAGGAATATTCCATGTCGATCGGTTTGGTGTTGTCACGAAGGGCCGGTGCCTCGCAGAGAATGATGAACGTGCCAACGATCGAAGCTATAGTGAAGATCCATAGGAAAAGTCTGTCGAGAACCATGGCTACGAAACCCCAATCCTGATCTTCCTGTCCAAATTGGATGTTCAAAATTCGTGAAATTACGTGATAAACGTCGCAAAACATCTCCCCAACACTTTCATCCACGCTTTCATTCGAAAACACCATACATACCGCGTTGAACTCGTCTTGCCGTTGTATGTGGTGCTGAATGAACATCACGTTGTGCAAAGCTTTCTCGAGCTCGAAAGGATATTTCTTCCTTGGCGTTACGTCGCTCAGGGACTCGTCCAACCCGGACATCACCGTGGGAAGTCCATTGTATCCACCGATCCCTCCCAAAAATCTGTTATGCGCGGTCGTCGTGTGCAGTCCGTTGCATCCTGAAACCGTTGCGTCGTTACACCCCTCCCCCTCCCCCAACGCGCATATATATATATATTTCTTTTCAATCATAAGAATGGAATACGCACGACACTCACCGCCGATTCGTTGATGACGAGCGGAATCAGGGGACGAGACTATGGAGGAGGATTGCACGGCTGCAGCGACAGCGGCGTTGAATTTGCTCTTCTTCCCGGACCTTCCTCTACCGTGCATCTTATGAGCGGCAAGATCGTTCAACAGATCGTCGGGCACCCTCATTAAAAGAAGTTTGGGTAATCTCCTTATGAAAATCTTCCTCACCCAAGGGGCCATTTTATGGGTGCTCGGCTTGCGGTAATGAACGTTCAATATTACGATCGTTATAACTACCGAGAGGCCGACGAGGATCATGGTGAACAGCAAGTATTTGCCGAGCAAAGGCAACGCCAACGAGGTGGATGGTATGATCTCCGATATTAAGAGGAAGAACATTGTTTGAGATAGTAGGATGTTGATGCAGAGGGCGATTTTCTCGCCGGAGTCCGCGGGCAAGTAGAACGCGAGCACCGACAAATACGAGATGCTCACACATGGGACGATCAAATTCACCGTGTAGAACAACGTTTTTCGGCGTAGAGTGATGTTGAAGAAGATGTCGGGATAGGGCTCGTCGCAACACGGGTAATATTTCTTGTGCCGTTCGGCTGGAACCCCCAGTATGTCCCACTCGACGCTAGGGTAGTACTCGCGAAGATCGATCCCGATCTCCACTTTGTCTCCCATGTTTTGATTGATGTGTTTCAAGTCGATCTGAGCAGCGATTCGAACAGATCAGGATTCAGGGATCGATTTCGATT